>NW_026614695.1:3877751-4159947 GCF_030052815.1 Hevea brasiliensis | reverse complement strand
ACCTTTTCTATTACACATAAATACATTATATAAATGAAAAAGTGAAATTTCCTTTTACTAATAAAATTTGTACTAGATACATATTAAATGATATGTTGTAGGGTATACTACTAACAATCTCCCACTAGCACTAGAGCCATTCATTACAATATCTCAAACCCATCTTTTCAAGATGTCGGTCTAACTAAGCTTGTGACATAGCCTTAGTGAATGGATCAGCTGGATTTTTAGCTGATGCTATTTTCTGCATGGCTATATTGCGTTGCCCAACTATCTCTCTGATAATGTGGTAGAGCCTTTCAATGTGTTTGGATTTCTGGTGAGATCGGGGTTCCTTATATCCAAACAACCTCTTTTGCAGCATCTGATGTAGCAATATACTCAGCCTCTGTTGTGGAATCAATAGTCGTACTCTGTTTGGAACTCTTCCAACTAACTGCACCTCCATTATAAATGAACACAAACCCAGAGGTAGACTTTCTATCATCGATATCTGAATGGAAATCAAAATTAGTATAACCATCCAATTGAAAGTCACCACCTCCATAAATCAAGAATAAATACTTAGTTCTTTTCAAGTACTTAAGGATATTCTTGATAGCTATCCAATGTTTCAAACCTGGATTAGATTGAAACCTGCTAGTCAAACTAACAGCATATGCGATATCTGGCCTAGTACACAACATTGCATATATTAAACTTCAAATAGCCGAAGCATATAGAATTCTAGCTATTTTATCTCTATAGATGCGAATCCTAAGAATATAGGTTGCCTCCCCTAAGTTTTTCATGGAGAATATATTTGACAACCATACCTTTACACCTGTCAAAATACCTATGTTATTACCTATCAACAGAATATCATCGACATATAAGACAAGGAAACTGACAGCACTATCACTAACCTTTTTATATACACATGGCTCATCCTCATTTTTTATAAAACCAAATGACTTAATGGCTTCATAAAAATGGATGTTCCAACTCCTCGAAGCTTGTTTCAACCCATAAATAGATCACTTTAGCTTGCATACTTTTGAACCATCTTGGGATTCAAAACCCCTAGATTGTTCCATGAAAATGTTTTCTTCAATGTATCCATTGAGAAAAGCTATTTTGACATCCATCTATCAAATCTCATAATCATAGTATGTAGTTATTGCTAATAGAGTCCTACTTGATTTAAGCATGGCAACAAGTCAGAAAGTCTCCTCATAATTGATTCCTTGCCTTTGGCGAAACCCTTTCGCTATTAGCTTTGCTTTATAGGTCTCTACCTTTCTATCAGAACCGATTTTCTTCTTGAAAATCCATTTATTCCCTATAGGTACAATACCTTCAGGTGGGTCAATAAGATCCCAAAATTAATTCTTATACATAGAATCAATTTTGGATTTCATAGCTTCAATCCATTTTGAAGAGTCTATATCTGATATAGCTTCTTCATAAGTAAGTGGATCATCTTCATGATCTACTTCTTCATGAGTAAACAACTCTTGTTCTTCTTCATGAAGAAAACCATATCTCACTGGTGGGTGAGATATCCTGGATGATCTGCGAGGAATAGCTGTAGATGTTTCATCAATAGATGTAGGTTGACTAGATGGATTTATATCCATCTAATCTATTGGTTGGTCAAAATTCTCCAATTCTAACTCTATTTGCTTCCTTTGCCTCTTTCTTGAACAAATTGTTGTTCAAGAAATGTGGTATCTCTACTTATCACAACCTTTTGTGATGTAGGCAAATAAAAATAATATCCAAAACTCTTTTTTGGGTATCCAACAAATCGACCATTTTCTTATCTGGTTTCCAATTTATCAGTGTTCAGCTTTTTGATATAAGCTGGACAACCCCAAATCTTAACATGCTTAAGACTCGATTTTCTTCCATGCCATATCTCATAAGGTGTGGAAGATACTAATTTTGATAGAATCCTATTCAGAATATGCAAAGCTAATTCTAATGCAAATCCCCAAAAGGAGATTGGCATATCAGTATAGCTCATCATACTACGTACCATATCTAATAGAGTACGATTTCTCCATTCAGATACACCATTCAGCTGTGGCATTCTTAGAGGAGTCAGCTGGGAAACAATGCCATGCTCTTTCAATTATTCATCAAATTCAGTACTCAAGTATTCACCTCCATGATCTGATCGAAGAGCTTTAATACTTTTTCCTGTTTGATTTTCTACTTCAGATTTAAATTCTTTGAACTTTTCAAAGGATTCATGTTTGTATTTCATCAAATACAAATACCCAAACCTTGATTTATCATCAGTAAAGGTAATAAAGTAATGAAAACTGCCTCTAACCATTTCTTTAAATGGACCACATACATCACTATGTATTAGCTCCAAAATGTTTTCAGCTCTTAGTCCTTGTCCAACAAAGGATGATCTAGTCATTTTGCCTTGAAGGGAGGATTCATAAGTTGGAGTAGGTTCAGAAACCAATGAGGATAAAATCCCCATTTTCTCCAGTTTGGCAATCCTATCTTCTACAACATGACCTAATCTTAAGTGCCAAATATATTTTGAACTTGAGTTGATTTTCACCATGGCATTGCATTCTTTTAGATTACTTATATTCATTTTGTGTTTGTCATTATTATCCAAATAATAAAGACCATCATGCATATAACCCGAGCCAACATATTTATTTTCAAAATAAATATTACAAATATCATTTGTGAACTGAAATTCATAGCCATTTCTAGTCAAACTACATATAGAAATGATGTTCTTAAAAGCATCAGGTACATATAAAATATTATTCAAAGATAAAACATGTCCAGACATGTAAAAAGATTTAGATACTATGGCTAAAGCTTCAACAGTTGAGCCATTGCCAATCTGGAGTCTAACATCTCGAGTATGCAAGCTGCTACTGTTTGCTAGTTCTTGCATATCATAAGAAATGTGAGAACTGGCACCAGTATCTAAAACCCAAGCTGTAGATGAACTATGAGCATCATCAGCATCTAAATAATAAGATATAGACATACCTTCTGAAGGTGTATCCTTATTGTTCTTCAGAGAAGCAAGATACTCTGGGCAATTCCTTTTCCAATGCCCATCCTTCTGGCAATGGAAACACTTTCCTTTGCCTCCAACAGCTTTGGTCTTCCCTTTCTGTTTAGCTATCTTCTTGGAAGGACCAAGAATTTGAGGTTTCTTTTTCTTATTGCCCTTCTTCTTATTGGACTTTCAAGCAGAAGAAGATGCAATCAAAGCTACCTCTTTTCCTTTATTGCCCGGTATATTCTTTTAAGTAAACCAACCAAGGTGTATTCCTGCTTAGTCATATGGAAATTTGTCACAAAATTCCCAAATGACTCAGGTAGGGACTAAAGGATCAAATCCGTCTGCAGTTGGAAATCTATGTTAAAGTCAAGATGTTCCAGCTGCTCAATAAGCTGAATCATCTTGTGGACATGATCCCCAATATTCTGTCCCTCAGACATCCTCATGCTGAATAGCTGTCTAGATATCTGATACCTAGCATTCCTGCTGTGTTCACCATACAACTCTTACAGGTGAAGGAGGATCTCACTTGCATATTGCATATTTTCATGTTGCTTCTGTAACTCATTACTCATAGAAGCAAGCATGTAATACTTGGCTCTCATATCATTCTCCTTCCACTTGTCCAAAGTTTCATGTTCCTCTTGAGTGGCCTCTGGAGGTAAGGGACCAGGAACCTTTGAGTCTAGAACATATCCTATATGTTCAAGGTTCAGGACAAGTTTCAAATTTCTTAGCCAATCAGAAAGATTAGGTCCTGTCAACTTATTGTGATCAAGTATGCTCGCAAGAATATTGGATGGTGGTGGTTGTTGTGTGCTCATTTTTATCAGAAAATTAACAGCAAAAAATAACCAGATTAATTAGTAAATATATCATGTAATTAACCAAAATGATTATGGTCTTTTAATCAAATTGGTCCTCCCACTAACTTAGCGAATCCTATACTTCTAAAATATGAAACGAAAATCCTAGTTAGATGGATTTCTAGTAGGTGATTGAATTCTTATAGTCTTATTAATCATCCTCAGGCACATTCATTATTGGAATTACAATAAACTATAAGTGAGCAACTCCTTGCCCATCACATCTCATGTGAGGTTCAATCATTTACCTAGCCCCTAATGCTCAAAATCTTAGGCACATCCATTATTAACTTATCTTGCATTAGTTAAGTTGATCCCATTGAGCCAGTAAACATGTAAATAATTTTAATGTCTTCAGGCACATCCATTATTAGCCACCAAACCATTTACATATTTACAACAGCTCATGCTTAATAATTATTCTTAAGAAAATCTCTTAAATTAATTGCATCATATGCAAGTATTTAAAATTTCTTAAAATAATTGCTTCAACAGAGGGCCTATGATATAATTACCTTAATTATACCATTTCCAACTTAATCATTTGTTTGGAAGATTTTGTGGTCGGCTTAATTATTATTATGGTCTCACTTTGCACATTATCCAATTAGCATGCATATATCATATACTTGCATACATTCTCGTACATCTCATGCATTCATGGATAAACATATAAATATGGTATGATCATGGACTTTTTAAGGGATTCAATTCTAAGCCACCAAGAATTGAATCAGGGCATTCCTAGGTGTATTTCATTCATTCATATTACAAGAGTTACTGAAGGAGTATAAAATCAATAATTGATCTTGAATTCCTCCCACTGGTCCCACCAATGCTCTTGACCTCCTTGATCTTCTTGCAATCCATTACATTGTAATCCTTGACATACCAAGGCGAATTTACAAGGACATGGACTTCAAAGTCCTCAAATAAATGAAATTACAATCCAAAAATATTACAACCTTTATAATACATGCCACCAAAATAAAATTAATTATTTTACAACCAAAGAAAAATAAAAGAAATAAATCCAATCAAATTGGTCTTTTATTGTCCATGATCATCGATCATGCATATTACCATTTAACAATTAAATAAAACATACATACTAAAATTAAATTGAATATCTCATATTCAATTAAAAAATTCATATTTGAATCTCATTCAACCAAATTTAAAAATTCAGATTTGAATCTCATTCAAATAAATTTAAAAATTCATATTTAAATCTCATTCAAACAAATTTAGAAATTCAGATTTGAATCAAAATTTAATTATGTGATTAAAACTCTTAATTGAATATTTTAATTAGTAGTGGGATGGGCCTTAGATCATACAACAATTGCTCATTTAAAGCCCATATACCTTGCGCACCATTGTGGTGCTAAAACCATGCATACCATGGAGTACAAACATGATGCCGCCACACTCTTCTATGCAACCAGTAATGAATCAATCAATTTTTGATCAAAACACACAATTAAATCAGATATTAAACAATCTAAATGGCAAATATAGTGGCTCTGATACCAATTGAAAGAGCGGAAGCATGAAAATTGTTAGATTAGAACATTGAATTCAAAAATTTTCTTCTAGGGTCTCATGCATCATGCAATATTCATTATATACCTAATTGATTTCAATGTTCAATTGCATATTAAAACACTTTTAATATGTATTAGGATCTACATTTGCCATTTAAGATTTTTGAATTAAAAAATTAATTTATTAGAACCCTAGATTAATACAAGAACATGTGCAATAACCTTTTGATGTACTGTAGATGTGATTGGTACCTTTGGGAAGCACCGAGGACTCCAAATGTTGTCTCTCTAGTTTTTCCACACCAAGATTACCAATGGCAGCTCCTTGAACAGCTTCTCAAGCCTTGCCAACCAATTAGAAATTAGGGATTTGCCTTTAGAGAGGTTGTAGATGTATTTAGGACACTAGAAACAATTAATTTCTAACAATTTTAATTCAAGAGAATATGGGCAATTCTCTTTGAATTGATGAGAGAAGAAGAAGAAGAGAGGAGAGGAGCTTCATGGGTGGTGGCACCTTTGAGAAAAAATCAGAATGTTAATTTGTTCTTTCATTCTTTCCCTTTTATAATTAAGTCGTTCACTTAAAACCCTTGCCACATGTCATCTTCTGATTGCATCTTAATTTTAATTGACCTAATTACATTAAGCCAAGTGTAAAAGCAAGGTTTAATCTTGACTTTGATTATCTTGCATGATAGGAAGATAAATGACAAACCATGATGCCATGTGTCACCATCTCATGGTGCCACATGTCACCCTGTGAAATGACCAAATTACCCTTGTATTGTAATTTTGAGTTCTCAACCCAAAATAATTATTTCTCCTCTTCTAATCAATTTATATCAAATATAAATTAATTAATTAATCTCTATTAATTAATTTCTCATTCATATTTAAACACTTTAAATATAAATTTAACTTATACTATACATCCAATAACCTAGATTTGGTTTCAAGTCATGTTAGGGACTTTGCAATCTTATTGGAAACTAAACCTATTTAATTAATCAATTAAACTCTTTAATTAATCAATTAAATCACATTTAACTTGGTGATTACTTGTGTATGTGTGTGACTCACTAGGCACATTACTAATTGGCAATGAGATATGACATCAACTCTTAATATCATCAGAACTTTTTCTTACCATAAATGATTTCTCTAAATCATTTTAGGTACCTCATAGACCATGGTTAACACCTAGCATAGCATGCCATGGGCACCCAATCAGTAATAAGGAATACCTTAAATGAACCTATAATCATATGTTACCATGTACTAGAATCTCTCTGTTATAAAATCTCAATTCGAGCTGGAGTCATGGTTTATGTCGAACTCCATTTGCTATGAATATTATGTTCTCTTTTAATTCTAGTTCTTGATTAAAAAGATTTTCTTATCAGAAACTCTTTTCTAATTAAATCTGTCTATCCTGGCCAAGAACTTGAAACATCAAGAACATTTAAATGAACATAGGATTTTATCCCTATTTACTTAGGATAACAGATTCCATCTTAATCAACACCTATCTCCTTATATAATTGGTAAGAGCCAACACATGCCCATATACCCATTCACAGTACAAGTATGAAAGCAGAATCAAACTCAGACCACCTATATACAAGATAACTTTGCTATCTCAGGTCTAAAGATTATATGCACTGATATGATTTATGATAATGCATTGACAAGAGTAAACTCCACGTGCTTGTCATAAGTGTCACTGGTTCGGCCTACTTATCATGCATAAGTGCCTATCATGTTTGTTATATGGCATGAGACTCACCATTCTATCTTATTTACATCTCATATAAATAACTTGGGAACAAATATGATTATAATCTTTCTGGATAAGTCATGTCATGTGTGAAGTATCCTCAATAGTGAACCAATTTATGATACTTTATGCTAGAAATACTGTCACTCATATTCTTAACAATTTAAGAATAGAATTTCTAACAAAATATTAATGGACCTTTTCTATTACACATAAATACATTATGTAAACGAAAAAGTGAAATTGCCTTTTATTAATAAAATATGTACTAGATACATACTAAACGATATCCTCTAGGGCATTCTACTAACAAGCAGTATCATGAATAGTAACCCCGAAATGCAAAGTTTAGAGAATACCGTTTTAAGCCTATGTACGGATACAATTAAATAAATATATAATAAATTGTTGGAATTAGTATGAGTTATGATACTGAAACACTGTAATTTACGTGTTTCAGTTGAAAAAGACTTGAGAAAAGATAAGGAAGATTGAGTCAAGGCCTAGAGGCGATTCAAATCAGGTTTGTGCAGAATTAACCTTATTTAAGCATTTTCTCATTGAAAATTTGATTTAGTATGCATTATGAAATTTCTATGTTAATTATGAGTTTAAGAACTTCGGTGTTGCCACTTTATGAATGAAAATGTGACTTTGAAAATTGATTGGATTTTGCATGCAATATTTGAATAAATTGCTTTAAATTGATTTCTGATTCACACTTAGCATGACAATACCATATTATTCTTTCTCCATTTATGGGGTTGAGATCTATTATTTTCCTCCCTCTCTGGCTTACCAGTTAAGGTCGAGATCGGATGAGTACTCATTAGCTAGCTAACCACCTCCCTCATTGATTTCGATTAGTAAGGTTGTAGATTGCTTTGCCGTGGTGTACAACACGGCATTGATCGAAAATTTTATGTCATGACATAAGTTGTGTATGAATTGGCAATACAATGTTTATGAAATTATTTGACAAAATTGTATTATTAATGTGATTTAAAAATGGTAAAATGAGATTGTGAAATGATTGAATTATGATTTGTCCATAAATATTTTATTTACAGTATTTTAAATTTTTATTATGCACCACTGAGCAAATTTTACTCAGTGATAGCTTATTTTGCTGTCGGAAATAAGGGCAATGAGAAAGCAGCAGAGTGAGCTACTATTGAGAGAACTACATTGATCTTTTGTATGGGTATTTATTTATACCCTTGTAGTTATTTTGATGTAAATCTTGTAGCGTTAGATGTATTAATATAAAATTGAGCAGTTGTACAGTAAACTTGTAATAATATTATTTTTGAAATTTCTGTCTGTAAATTTAACTTGTGAATATAAATTAACTATTTTAAATGCAATGTTGATGAGTTTATTTAATTGTTTTGAAAATATTGTGAATTGAGAATTTTGAATTGCATTTGTGTTGATTGGGTTGATTATGTGGATTTAAGTTGCATTGGAGGTTTAGATTTGTAAAGTGATTTATTGGAAGTGCTTTTTACAGGTTTTAAATTTTGGTTTTTCTCAATTACAGACGACACTCTCCCGAAATTTTTATAAAATTTGTGGAAAAATAAAAGTTATCAAAACTTTTACCTAGTCTTTAAAATGAAATTAAAAGTTTTTAATATCTGTTAAAAGTGCTCACCACCTTCAAAAGAGATAAAATTGTTATAAAATCTCTTATTGTGTATTTAATGAGTTATCGGTCAGCAAAGTTTGGTAATTCATTAAGTATACTACGAGATCATGTTATGCCTTATAAAAGAGTAAGGTGTGACATATCAATTATGGTAGTCTACAATCAAATTAAGTTATTAGCTGGGATAGTGCCTCCTCTTGCATGCAATTGACGAACTGAAGGACAAAAGTTGAGGGTTTGTATTTTAGGCAGCAACAACTCCCTTGCAGCTGGGTTATCAACTTTCTCACAACTAGGTTTTCAACTCTCTCGCAGCAACAAGATTAACTGTAAAACTATGAAATTTTAGATGGAGAGACTAGTTAATAGATAAAATAAAAGGTTAGAGACTAATTGATATAACTATCAAAATTCAAAGATTAAGTAGTGAATAAAGGAGAAAACTTAGTTATCCTACAATTCACTCAATAATTTAATAGTATGTAAATAATAAAAAATTTATTATTTTGTTTCTCTATTTTAATAAAACTAACTACTTGATCATTCTATTTTGAAAAATATATTAATTAGTTTTTGTATTTTCGTTTCATTTACCTTTCAATGCCCCAATTACTTTAGGAGTTAATTTGAATTTCATTCTATTATTGTAATTTGAAAAACACAACTATTTAATCTCTTTGTATAAAAAGGTAGGAATGTGAGGACCAGAATCAAAATCTGATTTTTTGTTCTTTCAAGTTTTGGAACTAAAATAGGAATCAAATTTTAGTTTGGTTTCAATTTGGTTCTATGTGCTTTTGGTTTAAATTTAGTTCAAAGTGCTTTCCATTTTAATTCTGTTCTAGTTTCGGTTCTAATTTTTTTGTTTAGTTTTGATTCCAATTAAGTTCACTTTTCGGTTGCTAAACTCAAATTTGTTGCATTATTGCTTTCCTTTGAAAGAATAAAAAATTACACATTTCTAATATCAAAATATCAATAAAAATAATAGCACTAATACTAAGATAACAATACTGATATAAAATAAAATATCAATAAAATAATATAAACATAATAACTTATTTAAAAGAAATACTAAAATCAAACTAATAATTTTTACATAAAAATAAAACATCACACCAAATATTCATAAAAAAATATAATATTTCCATTCAATTATAAAATAACAACTAATTAACAAGCATAATATGAGTTAGGGTTAGTATAACCTAAGCCAAAAGCACACAATTAGGTAGTTTTGGGCTTCAAAGAAATTTTTTATCATATTTTCATTTAACTTTTTAAAATTAAAATTTTATTGAACAACATAAAACTTTTACCAGTTTAAATTTTGATTCTCAAAAGTATTAAAAATAAATTTAATTTTAATTTAGTAGATGTTATTTATAAAAATTTTATATATTATAATTAAAACTGTTTTAAATTAAAAATAGGATAATTAAATATTATTTTGGTCTATGCTATTTGCTATTATTACAAACTTTACAAATTATTTTATTCTAATCATACCACTAGTATTTTGAGCAGACCATAATTCAATTCTTTGAAACAATATATCTATAAATTAATTCACTTTATACACTTCACACACACACAAGCGTGTATATATGTTCAATTAAATAATTTTTAATTAGAAAGTTATTACATAATTAGAAAAGGGATTTAATATATTTAAAAATAATATAAGCATATATATATATATATAAATAATTTTAGTTATATATAATATATATAATTTTATTATATAATATATTTAAAAATATAAAAAAATATATATAAAGTTAATTTTTCGATTTAGTTTTGGTTTAACTTGGATTTAATTTGATTTTTATTTCAATTTTTGATGGAAAGCACAACTAGTTCTGATAGTACTTTGAAATATCCCGATAGAACTTGTACTTCTGCAAAACAAACTACACAATAACGCAGGAAAGCGTAGGAGGAAGTCATCATCCTGAGAATTTGCCTATGTCCTCCACTTCTTCTTATCTTCCTATCCCTCCCTCCACACCCTCTCGTCACACTGACCTTTCCTCCAACTACCACCACCGTAAAGCCTCTCGCTTTACTGTCTCACCATCATCGAATCCCACTCTCAGAGCCCCTACAATCCGCTCTCGACTTAGCTGGCTCTGTCAAGAGGGGCAACCCCGTCTTGCTCGCCAACTATTCGACGCAATCCCTCGCCCAACTACTGTTCTTTGGAACACGATCATTATTGGCTTCATTTGCAACAACATGCCAGTGGAAGCCCTTTTATTCTTCTCCCAACTTAGAAATACTTCTCCTCAAACCAAATCTGATCCCTATACATACTCTTCTACTCTTAAAGCCTGCGCAGAAACTGGAAATTTAATGATAGGTAAAGCCATTCATTGCCATATTATTCGTTGTTTATCATACCCGAGCAGAATTGTGTGTAATTCTCTTTTAAATATGTATTCTACATGTTTGAGTAGCATGTACTACTTGAATGATTTTGATTTCTCCAATTATGATTTGGTATGTAATGTTTTTAAGACAATGCCTAAGAGAGATGTGATTGGTTGTAATACTATGGTTTCTTGGTATGTGAAGACGGAGAGATATGTAGAAGCGATTAGACAATTTAGGATAATGATGAAAATGGGGATTAAACCAAGTCCAGTAAGTTTTGTCAATGTTTTTCCTGCTCTCTCGAGCATTGGCCACTACAAGAATGCAAATATTCTTTATGGGATGCTTCTTAAATTAGGTAGTGAATATGTAAATGACTTGTTTGTTGTGAGTTCAGCAATATCAATGTATGCTGAGCTTGGTTTCCTTGATCTTGCTAGGAAGGTTTTTGACCTTTGTTTGGAGAAGAATACAGAAGTTTGGAACACTATGATTTGTAGTTATGTACAGAATGATTACTTCTTCCAAGGAATTAATCTATTTCTTCGGGCTATAGAAACTGAACAGACTGTTCTTGATGATGTAACCTTTCTCTCAGTTATAACAGCAGTTTCACAGTTGCAGCGTTTGGACTTGTGTCAACAGCTGCATGCCTTTGTAATTAAGAATCTAACAGTACTACCAGTGAGGATACTGAATGCAATCATTTTCATGTATTCGAGGTGCAATTCTGTCTGCACATCATTCAAAGTTTTTTTGAAGATGCCAGAAAGAAATGCTGTCTCATGGAATACCATGATTTCTGGTTTCATACAGAATGGAATGGATGATGACGGGTTGATGCTTGTGTATGAGATGCAGAAGCAAGAATATACAGTTGATTGTGTGACAGTAACTTGTCTGCTCTCTGCAGCATCTAATCTTAGAAACCAAGAGATTGGAAAGCAGATTCATGCATATCTTGTTAGGAAAGGCATAAAATTTGATGGAATGGACGGCTATCTTATAGACATGTATGCTAAATCAGGTTTGATTAGGACATCACAGCGCCTTTTTGAGAAGAACTATATTAGAAATAGAGATCAAGCCACATGGAATGCAATGATTGCTGGGTACGTACAGAATGGGTTGATTGAAGAAGCTTTTGTTACCTTTTCACAAATGCTAGAGCAAAATCTAAGGCCTAATGCTGTGACCTTAGCATCCATTATCCCAGCTTGTAACCCATTGGGAATTGTAGATTCCGGAAAGCAGCTCCATGGAGTCTCCATCCGTTATTTATTGGACCATAATATCTTTGTAAGAACTGCCCTTGTTGACATGTACTCTAAATCAGGCGCAATTAATTATGCTGAAAGTGTTTTTACCAGATCTTCTGAGAAAAATTCTGTCACATGCACGGCAATGATATTGGGTTACGGCCAACATGGGATGGGGGAGAGAGCTCTCTCTTTGTTTCACTCAATGCAGAAATCTGGTATTGAGCCTGATGCAGTTACTTTTGTTGTGGTCTTGTCAGCTTGCAGTTATGCTGGTTTGGTTGATGAAGGTCTTCAGGTATTTGAGTCAATGAAGAGAGAATTTAAGATTCAGCCTTCAATTCAGCATTATTGTTGTGTTGCAGACATGTTAGGAAGAGTTGGGAAAGTGATTGAAGCCTATGAGTTTGTTAAACAACTGGGCAAAGAAGGGAATGTAATGGAAATTTGGGGATCACTTCTTGGAGCTTGTAGACTTCATGGACCCATTGAACTGGGAGAGGTTATTGCCAATAAGTTACTTCAAATGGGCTCAGTAGACAGCATGGCAGGCTATAAAGTTTTGCTCTCCAATATGTATGCTGAAGAAGCAAACTGGGAAAGTGTTGATAAATTGAGAAAAGAGATGAGGGAAAAGGGTCTGCAAAAGGAAGTTGGCTGTAGTTGGATTGGTATCGGAGGTCATGTAATCCATTTTATGTCTAAAGATAAGGATCACCCTCAATGTGATGAAATATATGAAATGTTGGAAAGATTGGCATTGGAGCTGAAAGATACTGATCGTAATCCTTCTCCTGGGTATGTGTTTGACATGTTTTTTTGTTAGGTGGTATTATTACTGGACAATTAACAATTGGAAAAACAAATACAGGTAACTGGTGGCAAATGCCGCTGCTATAACTTTTCGGGTTTCTTTTTATAGTACAAATGAACATCACTATTATCTGAAATCAGGGAATGCTTGCAAAAGTGATGATTTGCAAACACGTATTAGCAGATTATTATTGGGTGCTTTCCATGTCTCTTATTTTAATGGTCTACAGTGTTCAGTTCAGCTATAGCAACAAGAAAGATTAGGTAAAGTAAGCTATGTGAAGCAACCTTAAAAAAGTTTCTTGTGCATTTCTTTGGCTCAGTCTACAAAACTCTTGCATTATTGCCTTTTATTCAAGAAATGAAGTTATACGAACTTTTGGTCTTGCAAAATACAACTAGCATTGAGTCGCAGGGGCCTTTCATTTACCTGCTACATAAATATGCGGATTTTATGCATGGTTTTGTGTTTTCGTGGTTGGGTAAATGTTACTATAGTCATTGTCCTACTATTTATGAGTCCATTTCAAGGAAAGAATGTCTGGATTAATTTTTGTCAATTGTACTGCTGTTCTTTTCACCCAAGTTATAGGAATTTTTTTTAATTTGTTTTTCTCAGTCAAGAAAAGAGTGAGATTTTAGTTAATATTTAACTATCCCTTGTGCATATGTTTGTATGTCTTTTATTGGTGAGAGGAAGATTTATAATCTTCAATATTTTTTTTCTCTTCCTTTTAATATATTCCTTCATTCAAAATTTTGGCTGTGACAGGAGCAAATGTTCAACTCTGCCTATGGGAGCTTAGCAAAACAGAGTCGGTCCTAGGCCTGGAAAAAGGAGAAGAGTTGTGGTAGGTTGAGGCCAGCGTAAAACTCAGTCAATTCTCATGTTATGGATCCTTTTGATATAAACTGGGACAAATGTTGTATGGCTGTTACTGAGGCAAAAACATCATGTAGCATCTCTTGCCCTGTCTTTATCCAAGAGCAAAAGCTTCTAAAATGTTCTTGTTACTCCACAGCATAAAATTGTGTGCAACAAACTTTGAAGTCTCTCATCAGGGTACTCAGCAAAAAATCTGTGTCATCCCCTGCATTCCTGGCCCATTGTGCATCTACATGATATTTCCTTAAGATAGAAGGTATGAAAACTCCGGAAAGAGGATGTCTGGGCAAGAGTAATCCTGATCCTGCAGGTGCTACTCTTATTAGTCCTTTATCTTTCCATAAGTAATTGCTTGCTTTCTTTTCATTATGTAATAGATTACATCAGGTGAAATTTCATTCTTTCTTAACATTATTAGTTCTTTTTCTTTTTTGCATCAATTACATTTGGTGGAAGTAAAATGTTACTTTAATGTTTTTCCACATAATGCGCTTTGGGCTCATGTTCAAATTCAGTTCTGTTTTGCAAACTTTTAAGATGAGTTTGTGCCTTCAGTTCTTGACAAACATTTCACACTAGTCCCAAGTGACTGAATTTTGTCAAGTTGTAATCTATTTTACATTTAGGTTTTGACTCGCGCACGTTTGAACCTCGTTTCCGTACTCCTGTCCCGCGTGCCCCAGCCTTTCCCGTGCGCCCGCTCCCTCGCGATGAACCTCGTTTCGTGCCTCGTCTGCCCCGGCTGCTGCTCCCACGCGGCCCGCACGCCCAACGGGCCCGTTGTGCGCCAGACTTGGCCTGTGAACCTCGTTTTGGGCCTCCCATTAGCCCGGCAGGCCCAGCAGGCGCCTAGCATTCCTCCAGCCCCTCTGAACCTCATTTTGGCGTGCAGTAGGCAGACTTAACCTCATTTTGGCCTGCTCCTCCCGGCAACTCTCCTTCTTGCCCGGTTGGCCTGTTTGCCCCGAAAATAAACTCCCGCAAACATTGCCTCCCAGTAATGCACCTTCCCTTCGCCCCACAAGGATTTACACCTACTGAACCTCCCTCGGTAGGCAACCTCGTGGAAAAAATTGGACTTCTTCGGGAGACTATTCTTGTGGAGTGACAATATCAATGGGGATATGAATATGGGGGCCTTCTTATTGGTGATTTTCATCTTATAAGAAATAATGGTCAGCTTTTGTGTTCTTTTCCTGCAAATTACTCCTTCATTGCACAAAGTTTTTTTTTCGATATGCTATTATTTGGTTTTACACTTCAACTGAATGTGGAGAGACAGATAGGCATGTACACAGAAAACAATTTGATTCTCAATAATACAAAAATTTATTGTTCTGTTCAGAGTAGTGTACTAGTATGACATGCAAATATAAACTCTGGATCTATTAGACAAATCACTACAGTTTGTAGATGTTTTTTCATCATCATTGTCTAGCTAATGAAAAATTTAGATAAAACTAGAGATAGCAAATGAGTCAAGTTGGGTGGGTTCTAGTAACCTCGGGCCTTGTCTTTTTGGGTGGGTTTAGGTTGGGTCATCATCGGTTGCGGACTGGTTTAGTTTACCCATCGGGTCAATATAGTCAAAAGAATTATGGTCAATTTGTAGGTTGCAGGTCCTTTCAAGTCAAAATGTTTTTTCTTTCGAAAAGAAATAATTTTAATATTTTAATTTTAGGGTCAAAGTTTAGATTGATTGAGTCAACCAAATGGGTAAGCTTTGGGTTGGGTCATATGAGTCTATGATTGATCTTCCATTTTGCTGGTCGTTCGAGTTTAGTGCATGTTTAAGTCAATTGTGAGTAAGTGATAGGGCGAAGTTGAGTTGAGTTATTGGGTCAGGTAAAAAATTGTCACCTCTCATTTTGAAGCCAACTTTTCATGATTTTGCCATTGAGCCTTGTAGAATTATGATTTTGAATTAAACCCTCTTTAACTTCTATTTTTGTGCACATAAAGCTTCTTTTGTTTTTTTTTTTATTGGGCCTAAATTCTTGCGGCACACGGGTTGTGAAAAGTTTGTAAATGAATTATGTTTTTGACAAAAAGTAATTAGATGAGCCAAAAAAAAAAAAAAATTTGCCACGCTTTAATTGAAGTAGGGATGTCAAGATGCAGGGTATGTGCGGAAGGTTAAATGCGTTTCATATTAACACTGCTCAAATCTCTCCCAAGGGTGGACGTCGGACTAACTGCAGAGGAGGGTCAAACTTTAATGGGGATGTTAATTATTTTTTATTCTGACTCAATTTGTCCATAATTTTTTTTCCGTGATTTCGCTCTATTATTGATATTGTACAGCGTAGGACGAAGAGACTTTTTTTTCTCGTCTCGAATCCTTAAAATTCACATTAATAATATAGCCTTTTTATTAAAAAATTAGTTTATTTTTATATATTTAACTTAAACATTAAAATTTTCATATGTATTATTAAGATTATGTTTAAAAATTATATTTAAGAGCCAATTTTAATTAGATCTATACTACACCAAAACTTTCTAGTAACTATTGTCAAGACTCACTGATGTACGTACTTTAAATTAAGAAAAATCTGCAATATAATAATTGTTTCATACTAGGCTAGTTATACATGTTATCAATAAAAAATCTATTATAAATTATTAAAAAATTAGTATTAATTAATCACTTATAAATTAAGCATATAAATACTTTATTTTTAAAATGTTCTAAATACATATTTACACTTTACAGTATTTAATTATTATTATCTTTTTCAGTTAAAGAATTTTTTAGCATAATAATATCTTAACTTCATAAATTTATCATTATTACTGCTACTACTTTTATTTATTGCTAGTTAGTTTTTTTTTAATAACGTGATTTGCATGTTGTACTTGTTATAAATACTCATAATTTATTTATTTTTTTTATACAATTCTATAAAAATTTCTATGTCAATTTATTAATAAAATTTAACATAATTTGTAAATTTGTTTTTGTATTTTCTTAAGAATATGTTGTTGAAATTTTTCTTTATTCAAAATTCATTTTACTTCTTAAATTAATGGTTTTGATTAACTTAATTAAGTACTATTTAATTACTTTTTTTATTTATTTTTTATTTTTTTATACTTTTTTATGCTATATTTAAATTACACGTATTTGTGATTTTAAAATTTATAGGTTTAATTATGTGGAAATTGGTTTTAAATTCTTTTAGGATTCCTATTCTTTATTAAAATTTTATTAATTAACGTATTTATTAATTTAATTTTTATTAAACAATTAAAATAAAATAAAAAAAATCTTTTATTATGATAATACTAAATTATAATAGGTATTTTTGATAATTTTAATTATATATTTAAATTGATTTCTTGCAACTTGCATCGCACATTATTTGTACATATTTATAATTAATTAAACCTTTTTATAAATATATTTTTTAATTTCTTGTATATAATAATAATAATAATAATAATAATAATAATAATAATAATAATAATAATAATTAACTATTTAAAATAATTTATTGTCTAAAAATAATTAAATTAACAATATATAGACAATTTAGTATTATGAATTAGAAATTACATTATTTTTCTATAGTTTTATCAATTTTCTAAAACATTATAATTTAATGGATTTCTAAGTGAAAAGAATAGAGAAGTTATTACAATTAGAATAAAAGAAAAAATCATAACACATGTTTGATTTGACTATTTTTGAAAATGAGTATAAAGATTTATATTTTATAATGATTTAGCCTAAACAATTAAAATTTTGTAATTTCATTCTATTTAAATCTTTGTTTTTATAATTTTATTTATAATTTTATAATTTTATCAATTTTATTATGAAGTCAAAAGTTTTAACAACACAACACTAAAACTGCAACACCCCCTACCCAATCTTTTCACCTAGAAAAACTGCAAGAGTTTCCCTAAACTTTTAACATTCACCTGTTAAAACACCTGTTAATAATCATATTTTTAATTACAACAATAATGATAATCAACTTTTATCATACTTGTAATCAAATTCATTTCTTCATCATATGTAAATGTTTATATAATATATATTCAGACATAAATTTGTAAGTGTAACAAAGTATGTTTATATTTAATTTACAGTCATCCAAAATAAATTTACATTAAGTGTTTTGGTACATGGCAATTGGAATATAAAAATGAGTGACCAAAATGCATCCAATGTTGATAGTGCATCTACCACAAAAGTTTAAGTATGAGGTGACTTCGGACTTTCTTACAGATCCACTCCCTCCTCTCCTGTCTCTGTCAGCCTACTCTTTACCCTCTGTACCTGCACAAGGAAAAACCTATGTGCTAAGCTTCATAGCTTATTGGTGTACTAATAATTTAAAAAAAAATAAAACAAAACTTGTATATATACTATAAGAGGTTTTATAAATAATGTTCAAGGGTTAACATCATTCTCATTATATTTGTATATGTTTTCTTACTTAAATCATATTTTAAGATTTGTCATGTGCCCACAGTAATCTATGACAAAACTATATGGACTGGATATATTACTCCTGATACTAAACACTCGGTGCCTCTGACCAGTTTAATAATGGGCACTTGGTGCCTCTATATAACTGTCTGGATATAGAGCTGTAATTCCCCTCACCCGTCTATAGTGTAGCCGAGCGAAGAGTGCCACATTCGGTGCCGGAGCACCCTATCTTGTCCTGTCGTGTCTCTTATAAATTTTAAAGTTCATAGAAAATATGTGATAAAATTTTTTTTTATTACAATTTAATTCTGTGGATACCCAGGCAGAGCCTCCTCTGTTTTATTAATATCTGGCGGGTTCCACTAGTTACCTGTTAAAAACAATTTCATATCTGTCTTATATATCCATAGTCATATCATATCATATCATTTCAAGAAATGAAACTTATTCATTCATTCAAATGAAAATTTATATACAAAAAGTTTACAAGCTTATTTACAATCCCAAAATGTAAATTATATTTATTTACAATATAAAATATAACTACATGGTGTTTATATACAATAAACCAAAATACTAAGTTTAGTACATGGGCCCTACCAACAAAATATAAAATACTGAGGTGACTCTAGACTGTGGCAGATCTGACTGAAACTCTGTCAGGACACTACTATGGCGGTTGCTGCTGTGGTGGCTGCTGATCTCCAGTACCTATGCGATGAAAAATCCAATACGCTAAGCAAATTGCTTAGTGGTGCATAATCTTAAAGCAGAATAACTAAATGATTTAAAATGACAATAATATGTGTAATTTCATAATTCTAGGTCAATTGCATGTTTTATAGCACTTTGGAATCAATATATTTATCAGATTCTTATCTATGCATATATTTCATTTTCAGTCTCTTTAAACTCATATCAGTGAAATTGTCATCAATTCTAAGACATTTATAAATTTCCTACACTTTGGGAACAGTTAAATTTAACAGTATCTTTTCTGTTCATTTCTTATATAGTCTAAGTCATTCGTGACTTTTCTATACTTTGGAAATAAATTAATTATCAGTATCTTTTCTGTGTATTAATTTCATTCTTTGGCTTTTTAAACTCATATTAGAGTCTTTGGAATCATATCAGTGTATTTTATATCATATCGGTGTATTTCATGTCATATCTATATATTTGTGTCCAAGTAACCTATAATAAACTATAATGCTAGATACATGGGAGTATACGGATTAGACAGCCATATGTTTACCCTGTATACATTTGTTAGGCACGAGGCCAGCTGTCAGGCTTGTAAAGCTAGAAATAAGGTTAGGCACAATGGCCAATAAGTAGGCATATAGCCTATAGAACAATCATATCAGACATATTATCAGTTCATGATTTTCTTTGTGGGCAGTACTGCTATCTGTAGTCCCTAATTAGTATACCAATTGATCCAACTATATAAATATAAGCCTAGGTTTGCTATGGGCAATTAAGTATTAATAATTATTTAACAGAATTTATATGTCCATGTATTATGGGAAAATGGGTCCCACATAACTATTTTATGTAATTTGGCATATATTGACTTATTAGGAATAAGTCAATAATTTATTTCAAGAACCTTTCTTTAAGTTCAATTTTTATATCTTACTTTTACTTATCCATATGATCAGTTTGTAGCCACTATTTAGCCACACTTCCTTCATGGAAGTTATTCTTCTAAGTCTTGTCTTTATTTTCCCTTTTGAATAATGTCAATTTGATTTATATAATTGAAGTTATGGTCAGATAACCATAACTGATTCAATTCTAGATTATGGTTCCTTAACTAGGCAGCTTTTGGACTTAGAGTTTACCTAATTAATGGAACATGTTGCAGTCACTTTTAGGCATGGTGATCTTCATAGAAATTGTTGTCCTATGTCTTATGATCATTGAGAAATTTGTATCACAAATTTTCAAGTTTTATGGAATTATTTATGGCTAATCAACTGACTTAGACTCATATAACCTGTGCCAACATGTGTTTAGTTCAGGTTAGTGACTGCAGGTCACTTTTTGAGGTTCTTAAATTCATAATTTAAGGAAGATTCCCAAAACAAAGTTTTATCCCTATTTCTTAGGTTTCTAGAAAGGTATAGCTCATCTCAATTGGATTTTTCTAGTGGTAGATATGACTAAAAGACTATTCTGGGGTCAAATGAAATTTGATCAGATTCCAGGTTTTGATGCAATAACTTGTTCCAACTATTTGACCTAGTTCTCTTGATTTCTGGGTTTTGGTCAAAATACCAATTTTGTAGGTCTGTGTCTTGTGGACATTTTGCTACTAGTTTCATTACATTTGAGTTCTTGTAGACCAAGTTATTACCATTTTGCCAAAACTGGTCGGGTAAGTTTATGTCCAGCAATTTCTGGGCAACCTAATTCTAGACAATTTTGTGACCCAAATTGGGCCAGCAATTTGGTTTGGTTTTTGGCATTTCTGGGTTCAGTGGTCTTCATGAAAATTATAGCCTTATATCTAAGCTTTCCATTGGTATCAAATTCAGGTCATTTGGACTACTATAGAGGGAGTTATGATAAAATAAACACATACTATTCATTTGATCATTTTCTGGGTTTTGTGCAGGGTCATCTAGATTTGAGTAGAAAATTGGTCAGGATTTTGACAAAATTTGGGCATGGTGTCTTTATAAAAAAATGGGCTATTTTGGGTCTAATTTCACCTCCAATTGGCCTCATACCAATTGGAGTCACACAATTTCAGTTATGGTTCACCAAACACACTGGACTCATTGAGTCCCAAACCTGCAGAAAATGGCACTCCCAATATTCAATCTCCTCCAACTTCCTTACTTCAATTTGACATTCAAGGCACTTCTAAATATCATCAACACATCTCAACAATCCCAATTTCAAGGTATAATATAAAAGTACCAAAGTTAGGTCAAACCCTAACTCACAATTTCAATCTCATGAAATCTCAATGTAAATCAACTTTTAATACTTATAAATGCCTCAATCAACATCACTAAATCAATTTATATACATTAAAGTCATCAAAGTCCATCACTTACCATGGGTACTGAAAATTCACTCCCCTCATAACTCACCAATTTCTTTTAATTTCTTACAAATTTCACTTCATCTTAACCTTAACTCAAGGATTAATAAAGGGAGAAAGGAAGATTAGGCACTAACCTCTTGTGACCCAACTTCAAACTTCAACTTTCTTCTTCTTATGGGTATCTAAAGCTTCCTTATGGGGTGGGGATGATTTTTTGTGAAGAGGGCTAAGAGTTTTAGTGAGGAAATGAAGAGGAAATCAAGCTTTAAGCTTGACAAAAATGGTGGAAGGGGGAGAACCCATGGAGCCGGCAATGAGAGAGAGAAGAGTGGAGAAGATGACTTGAGTTGGTGGCTTTTGTCATCTTGTGTCTATATATATATATATATATATATATATATATTCTTTTTTTTGTGTATTTTAATTTTTTTAAATTATCATAAGCTTTTTCTTTTCTTTTCTTTTCTTCTCTTTTCTTCTTCTTTCTCTTCTCATTTTCCTAATTCAAATTCAAAAATTTAATTTATTTTAATTATTTCATTCTCTCAATTTTATTTTGACATTTAGGTCAAAATTCACCTCTGGGGGTTGAAATAACCAAAATGCCCTTCATAGTGCATATCAAGTTATTTTTATTATTTTTGTACCAATTAATAAATTCTCTAAATTTTATTTTGTTTTCTCTAAATTTTTCCTATTTTTTTCTTAGCATTTATTTCATCAATTTATACCTCCTCACTATAGTTTAAGTGTAGCTCTAGATATTTTGACTGTCCGAACAGACATTAGTCACCAGAATAGTAGAATATACTGACTACCTATGGTGAGGGCGTTACAGGAGCTCTCGATACTAAACACTTGGTATCTCTGACTAGTTCAATAATGGACACTCGGTGCCTCTAATAAACATTCATCAATCTAGTAACATAATTAATATAGTACTGCTAATGATGTCCCCTATTGGCATGCCAATCTAACCAAACCTATAATTCACTGTCCAGGTTTACCCGGGCTTAATAAGGTAATTATCATTTCTATTCTCACATGATGTAATCAACAATACTTGTATGCACATAAACTTATGCCATTATCATATTTTCATATTGCATGCATTTAAATTTCATACATTTACACAAAATTCATACATATGATGTCCATTGTCAAATTTCGACAAAAATAAGATTTTATACATTACTTTGCTCAAGTATTTTGGCCTAGTAATTGCAG
The DNA here is from genome assembly GCF_030052815.1 of Hevea brasiliensis. Classification (NCBI taxonomy): domain Eukaryota; kingdom Viridiplantae; phylum Streptophyta; class Magnoliopsida; order Malpighiales; family Euphorbiaceae; genus Hevea; species Hevea brasiliensis. Next base: position 4,137,003 of record NW_026614695.1, on the reverse strand, counting down.
GAATTAAATTCAACTTTCTTCATGAGATTTTTAAATCTATGTCATAACTTTAATATAGTTTTTGAATCACTTAATTTGGATTCAAGGATTAAAAGTTATGGTCAATTAATCAACAGCTTTCCTTAAGTAAAATTTCAACTTCACTAGTTACAGGGCAAGTTCTGGACACATTTTAGAGTCCAGATTTGAATAAGTTGCAATCAGATTTTGCTAATTTGTTCTTCATGAAAGTTGATCACTCATGAATGAAAGTTGATCACTCAAATCTTAACTTTCCAACAAAACAAAAATCACCTCATTTGGAGTTTCCTAGGGTAAGTTATTCCCTTTTTACTCTGGACAGTCTAGAATGCACTCTTACCAAGTTTTAGATTTTGTGCCCTATTTTCTAGTTAATTTTAAGGTTACTTACCCATAATTTTTGGATAGCATTCCTTCATAAAAGTTTTAGCCTTATGTCTTAACTTTCATTTGCCATAAATTTCATGTCATTTGGAATTATAAAATGCAAGTTATAAGCCTATGAATCATTGTTGTCCCAAGTTATAAGCCTATGAATCATTGTTGTCCTAAATTTCTAGTCAAGTTTAGGTGAACAGAGCAGCAAATTTAAAATTCCATCAAAAATTCTAGCAATAAGAGCTTCATAGTGTCTTTTCCAGAATGAACTTTCATATGTTCATTTCAGTCTCCATTTTGAATCATATCAAGATCAGGGCCACAACTCAAGTTATGAATAAAAGGGTGCAAATTGTTCTAGACTCCAGTTACAGTTAGAGCAGTGACAAGAAATGCAAGAATTTCACCATGCAACCAACAAAATCAATTTTAGGTCATAACTACAAAGTTTTAGGGTATTCATTTAGCTTTCTAATAGTTCAAGAATCACTCTATTTCAAGTTCTAGAGCATAAGTTATGCATTTTCAAATTCGCGTGTCTTGCTTCTGTAAATCCTCAGGTCAGTTTTCCAAATTTGAGCAACAAAAAGTTTTACCCTTAAACACCATCATAGCAGGAGAATTAGGTCTAGCTCAAAACTACAAAGTTTTAGAGCATTCATCAAGGTTTTCATAGACATAAAGATCACTGAAATCCAACTTTCTTAGCTCACTTTATGAGTTTTCAAATGTGACTAGTTCTACAACCTTATTGGCAGAACTAGGGTTTCATCACCCCTACCAGCTATCTTTCTCACTATCTTATATTTTCCCTTTGTCCCTAGTGTTATCCTTACTCAAACTTGATAAAAAATAAAGGTTTTAGCACTAACTTTAAGGAAAACCAACTGCTATCCCCCTTTTCTTCTAGATTTCCTCCAACCCTTTTATGGAATTAGGTTCTTTAAGCTTTAATTACTAACCCTTCTTACTCCCTCTTGCTTAGGCCTCCAAAATTGGTTTGATCTAGAGTTTTGGTCTGGTTTTTTCTTCAAATTTTTGAGAGAAAATGGCTATTGAAATGAAAAAAAGGAGAGAGGAAGAAGATGAAAGCGGGCCTGCTGGTTTGGGAAGGGAGAAGATAAGGATTCGCTTATATTGGCTTTTATCCATTGGCCCTTCTTTCTTTGCCCATTGGTTCATAGGATATTTTCTATTATTTTTAATTTTATCTCAGCTTTATAATTGATTCAAGTTAGTCCTTCAACCTTTTATTTGCCCCTTAACTTATTGATTAACTCACTTTAGTCCTCTAACTCTTAGCGACTAACTTCCTAAGTATGAAAAGAAGCAAGTGCATACCCACTTAGTTTGCCACTTATGTGAATACTTTTACTTCTTTTCATTTCTTTGACTTATTAATTCAAAATTATACCTTAATTAAGTCTTAATTAAGAGTTTTACAAAGTTCTACATGAATTGAAGTGACAAACAGACCTAAAATATTGATCTTTAGCCACTTTCTAGGGGAATTTCTCATCGCTGGAACTTATGCACATTAAACTGATTTCTAATCCATTTCTTTTATTTTCTTTTAACCTTACTTGATCTTTATTAAGTTAAATTATGACTCCTTACTTTAATTTAAGGGTGGTTCTTCACATTCCAGCCGTTTGAATAGACGTTAGTGTGACACCCCTTATCCGTCTACAGTATAGCCGAGCAAGATATGCCACACAGTGTGCCAGAGTACCAAATCATATTTCAATTCAATTTACCCTTTTTACTCATTTATTTACAATTTTTGATAAATCTGAATTTTTTCGCAAATTTTATAGAAAATCCGGCAGAGTGCTGGCTGTAAATTGGAAAGATAGTTCTTCTGAATCTATTAAAAACACTTCCAATAAAATCATCACATCATTCTCAGTCAACCACCAATATATTCTCAACAATTTCTCAAATGACTTCAGTAGCTCAAAATGAAATTCAATTCATATCACAGTCAATTCAATGAGAAATACTCACATTTATTACTGAACATAGTTCATAGATAATTACATCAAAAGCATAATTACATGAATTTATGATATACATTACAGAAATTTACAAAATACAAAATATCAAAATATCAAAAGTGGCCTAATGTCCTACCAAATGTACTGCAATATGAGCTGACTCTGAACTCTGTGTGCAGATCTGAAAGCTCACCCAGTATGAGGTCTATTGAACTCCCCAGCTAAGTCTCCAGTACCTGCGCGTGGCAAAAGCGACGCGCTAAGCAATTCTGCTTAGTGGTGACAATATAAAATAAAATAACTAAATTAATATAAATATGCAGAATGTATGTTTACCATTTAGGTAGACTTAATTTTTGGCATTTATTGCAGTATAAATTGATTAAAATTTTATAAAATTCATTATCGTTGCCTGAGTAACCCATACTAGTCGATTGGACTGGATAAACGGGTAAACTGGCACTGGGTACTAAGTACCTCGGACCATCACACCATCGGTTACATTGTGTCTCCCGGTGTGCAACAGAACAGCTAATGAGCTGTAACAATCATCAAGGATATAATTCAAGTATAATAACTCAATTACCTAGCCAAAGGCTATTTTATCACAGAATGGCATGGGAGGCCATGAAACATAGCATGGCATGAAGCCATATGCAGTACTGCTAACAGAACCCTATTGGCATGCCAATCTATCCAAACCAATCTTGCTAGGTATACTAGGGCATATTACACTTTTAAGTTTCACAATTCTTGAAATTCAAGTTTTGGTGTTACTATTCAATTCATTAGTCAACAAAATGTTGACTTTTACATGGACAATAGGTACATTGGTTTTAATACTCCCAACATACCACATTTTGCATTCTAAAATTATTGGTATTGGTTGCCAATACCATTTCTAAGCTTAATGTTTATTGTTCAAAATTTTCAGTTTTCAAGCTTTGTGTTTACTGTTCCATTAGTCATTTTTGCAGTGAGAATTTGGCAAAATGATCAACATGAAAGTTGTTCCTTATTTTGTCTAGTTACATTTCTTTTTTTAAATCACTCCATTTGGAGTTTTGTAGCTCAAGTTGTAGCCCATAAACCACAACTGGCCGGATTATAATTTTTCCAGAATTTTTGGACTGACCAAATCTATAGTAATTTGAGCAGTGATTGCAAGTCACTTTTTAAATATGTTGTGGTCATAATTTGGGTTAGGTTTCTTCATGAAATTTGTAGGTCTATATCTCAGCTTATTGCTGATAAAATTTCAAGTCAATTAGACCTTTCTACGCTGAGTTATGACCAAATGACTAAACACTGTTCATTTAGTCATTTTACCCAGGCAGATTGCAGGTCACCTGGATTAGGGCAATCTTTAGGTCAACTTATTTTGGTTTTATGGGCATGGTTTCTTCACCAAAGTTGTGCCATTATGTGTCTAGTTTTATGTCCAATTGGCCTTGCACCAATTGAACCTCTACAACTCCAGTTATTGCTGCCCAAACCTGCTGGACTCATGCCCAGTCCTGCAGGTCACCAAGGGCAGCCACACCAAACTCAATTCCCACTACACAACCACTTCATTTTTGATTCAAACAAAACCAAATGGTCACTAATTGACCATTAAAACCTACTTTCATCATCACATGATCAAAGTCTCATTTTCATCCCAAACCCTAACTCAACTATCTCAAACCATGCATTATAACTTGCATTTCATTACTCCACTTAAAAGATTAATACTAAGGGCAGCCATACTACCATTTTAGCTCCATGAAAATCATCAAAATCTTACCCCAACCAAGGCTACCGAAAACATGGGATGAGCATACACATGGTATTTATTAAATTTATTTGTAATTTTGCACTCAATCATACTCCTTTAACATGAGTTTAAAGAGAAAATCAAGTTTAGGTCACTAACCTCTAATGGAGTGAAATTCCAACTTGCTAGGGTTCTTCTTTTTCACTTTTTTTTGCTCCCAAAAGATTTACCAAGATGAAAGAACAATTTTTTATGTTGGGAACATAGGGTTTAGTTGGGTAAAAACCAAGCAAATCAAGCTTTGTAAAGCTTGAAAATGGTGGACAATGGGAGAGGAGGGAGATGGAAAGGAAGAAAGGAATAAGGCTTTCTAATTTTTTTTCTTTTGTTTTCTGTCCATTAAGTCTTTTTAAACATATTAGTGCCATGTGTCAACATTTGATTGGGTGGGAGAATAGTAATGACATCATAATGATGTCAAAATCCTCATTTTTTTCTTATTTTCTATCCTTTTCTTGTCTATTTAATTTCAATTAAAATTTTAACAACATTTATTTATATTTTATGTCATATAAATTATTTACATAAATGGACAAGTTGGTCAAAAATCATCTCTGAAGACGAAATGACCAAAATGTCCTCCGTTTGGCTTAACGAGCCAAAATTGTCTGTACTGATTGAAAAATTTTTCTAAGCATTTTCTTGGCATTCTAATGCCATAAGAACCTCAATGACCCTTTTCTGGAGTCCCAAAAATTATTTTATAAAATTTTCCCTCGGGTCTAGGGTTGTTAACGGCTTTCACCGTTGTAACACCCCTATTGGTATAGCCTGGTATATTTCACTGTTTCGGTGACCGGTGTCGGTCCGGACAATTAAGGGGATTAGAACCATACTTAAGACAACTAGATAAGCCTTAAACCCAAATAATTAGTAATTGCCAATTAGTTAAGTATAAACAAGAAAAACATAACATAAGAAGTTAAACGAGCTGAGAGTCACAGCGATGGGTGACCTTCTCGGGAATGACTGCGAAGTCGATTTAAACTCAAATTTCGAACCGCAAAATGTGATGCCGCGGTCCTTAGGACCATTACGAACACAGTGGAAAAGAGAAAATCAAGAAAAAGAATTATTAAGTCAGTCAAATAATTAGGTCAGGGAGCAGGAAGAAATATTGAATTATTTACAAATCGGGTTGAACCGACGAGGGGAAATTTGGTCAACTAACCCCGAGAGCTAACTCCTGACCTAACTGTCAAATAAAATCGGAGAAAAAAAAATTTCAGAATCAAGAATTAAATTAAAAAACTAATAGAAAAATTAAAAAAAAGAAAGAAAATGAAAAAGTGAAGAGAGGTGACATCATGCATGACATCATGCATGATGCCATAAATCCTATAATTAATAAATTTGATTAAAGTGATTTTTTGGTCTTCCATAAGACAAAATACATAAAAGAAAAGAAAAGAAAAAAAAATTCATTTGGTCTTCTTCCCTTCCAAGCTGGCCGAAACCCCCCTCTCTCCCTCCTCCATTAGTGTCCACCATTAAAGAGTTATTCAACCTTGAATAACTTGATGTTCTTCCACTAAAATTAACCCTAAACCTTAGAAAGCTTCTTAATAACCCTAGACAAGAAGTATAGAAGAAAGAAAGAGGAAGAAAAAATAGAAAATTAGAGTTTTTGGAATCCAAAGCAAAGGTTAGTATTCTAACTTTTAATTATCTAATCAAATGCATGTTTAGTTATTTAAATGAACTTAGAAACTAAAGAAATGAGATGAAATCAATTGTTGAAGGACCAAACTGAATTTCGGCCAGCATGTGTATGGGGGTATATTTGCATGGTTTGATAGATTTAAAAGTATATGTGATCTTGCTTGAGATGAAGAAACATGTATATAGGCATTGAATCAATCAATTGCAAAGAATTGGTAAACTAGGGTTTGGACACTTAGGGTTTAGAGACAAAAATGTGAGAAATTGATAAATGATATATTTGACCTAGTTTGAAGAGGGAAATGGTCAATGGTGACCAAATGAATTGTGTTGAAAGTGTTGGAGTTGAGATCAAATTCGGATTGAGTGTGGTCATGTTGCTGGCAGCATGACCAAGGTCCCTTTAAGGGACCAAAAAAGAAAATTTACAAGTCCAATCGGTATGAGACCAATTGGGAATGAAAATAGACACTAAATGACACAATTTTCATTTAGGAACCATGCCCAAAAAGTGACCAAAACCTAGTGAACAAATTGACCAAACTTGGAAAATCTCAGTCTGCCCTGTACAAACTGGCCAAATGAACAATGTTTGTTCATTTGGCCATAACTTGAGCTAGGCAGGTGTAAATGACTTGAAATTTTACCAGTGGACAGATGAGATATAGACCTAAAACTTTCATGAAGAACACAAACTCAAATTATGCCATTAACCAAGTCATTTGGCCAACCAAAATTGGTGACCTAAAACTGCCAAAACCAAAATTGCCCAGAAAATCTGGGTTAAGTCCAATCCGGCAGCCATGGTTCAAATGGCTATAACTTGAGCTACAAAACTCCGATTGGAGTGATTCAAAAGGAGAATAAACTTAAGACAATAGGTAACATTTTCTATGAAGAAAGTTTTGCCAAATTCCAACAGTAAAATGACCAATGGAACAGTGCAACCCTAGACGCCAAAATTGAAAATTTATCAAATTTGCCTAAAAGACTTAGAATTTGAGTAAACAACCAAAACCAACAAATTTAGTGACCAAAATGTGGTATGTGGGTGAAGTTGGAATTCCCATACCTATTAAGCTTTAAAAAGTCAATAATTTGACTTGAATAGTATAGTGAATAGTAACCCCGAAACACAAAATTTAAAGAATGCCAAGTTTAGCACATTAGAGCTAGGTAAAAGTGAAGTTAAATTTATTTTTGGATTTATGCTAAGTTATGGTACTAAAACACTGTGAAATTGTGTGTTTTAGTTGAAAAAAACACCGGGAAAGAACCCGAGGAATCGAGTCAAGGCCAAGAGGTGATTAGCTTGAGGTTTGTGCACAACGTATAAATTCTGTAAATTATTTTCTGCATATTGTTTTGAATAATTCTAAATAGTGAATTGTGACATTATTTATGATGCTTTGATTTAAATTCTTGAAAGTTAATTATGTATATTTGAAATGGCAATGTTTGGTAAAATGTTACGATAAGTTTTGAAACCACAGTGTCATGACCATATATTTGAACACCTCACTAGCATGACTGGTGGGGGTAATCAGTTTCGAATTTTGATTCCTTCTTTGGATGAAGTGTTGAGCTGTGCCAGTAGAAGAGGAAATTGAATGGATATCCATATATTTGAGCTAGCTAGCCTTGTGATGTGACTTCTCCTTAGCCTCTGGCTATTGAGATTATATTTATTTCGAATGGTATGATTTAACTGTGGGTTTTATGAAATGTGTTTTGATACTTCGAAATGAACTTGTTTGCATTAAAATCTCATAATTCATATTTTGTATTTAATTCTCATGTTCAGACCAATTTTTGAATAAGTGTGATTTAAATTCTGCATAAAGATTATTTTAGCATGTTGTGCACCACTGAGTCCTAGTACTCAGCAATAGCTGTTATTGCTATCGCAGATATAGAGACTAGAGGAGCAGCAGACTGAGCTGCTGAGGATTGAGGATCTATCAGCTTAAAGTTATATCGGGTATAATTTATACCCTGACTGTAAATATCCATTTTGATGAATGTATTGCATGTAATTGTATGGACATGTAATTCAGTCTTAAGCAGCTTGTACAAAGCTTATATTAAGTTTGTAATAAATTTTATTTTGAGTTTCTCTCAATGTAAATTTTTGCAATGATGTATATAAATTACTTTGTCATTAATGAAACATGAATGGTAGTATTTTATTTTGAATTGAATGAAATTCATTAATGGAATTTGATGATTGTTGGATATTAGAAATGGTGGAATTGATTTTTTGGAAGTTGATAAATGTGTTGCAATTGATTGAAATAATTGTGAATTTGAATTAGTTGTTGAGAAAAATTATTGGATGTTTTTTTTTTCAGGTATTTGAAGAACTGTTTTCTCAAAATACAGACGGAACTCTGTCAAAATTTTCATAAAATTTGCAGAAAAATAAAATGGGCCAAAAATTTCAACTAGCTTTCGACTTTAATTAAATGTTTTGATACCAATTAGAAAATGCTCACCACTTATAAAAAGTAAGAAATTGTTTTAAAATCCCTTGTAGGGTACTTAATGAGTTATCGGTAGGTGAAGTTTGGTAGTTCATTAGGTATTCTACGGGATCATGTTATGCCTTACAGAGGGGAAAGGTGTGATATGTTTTAGTGGTATCAGAGCAAAATTTTTGAAGTATGTTTTAACTTGAGAATTTGTGTCTTTTCTTTGTTAAGTACAACTGCTCAATGTCCATATTTGTTACATACAGTGCATTACATCATAAATATGAACTAACGGAGGGAAATCTCCTTGTGTTATTTGTTCAGGAGATACCCTAACTTCGGACTAAAATGGAAGAAGGGGATCGCTCAGTTGAGCAATCTGTTGAAGCTGAGGCACAAGGAGAAGCCCTAGCTTTATGGAATGTTAGTGGATCAGTAGCACCAACCCCGCAAATGCCGCAGTTTCCTGCATAGTTTGCACAGCAGATGGCTGCGATGTTTCAACAAATGGCTGGGGGTATGCCTACTCAAGCTCCACCCCAGACACCTGTGGCAAAACCACTGCCTCCAGCCATACAGTATGATAAATTATTAAAGTATGGAGCTACTGAATTTAAGGGTACAGTGGACCCTTTAGAGGCAGAGCAATGGCTTGAAAGAATGGACAAAGTGTTCAAGAAGCTGCACTGCCAAGATGAATTGAAGTTTGAATACTCCGTGTCACTATTATAAGGGGATGCGTATGATTGGTGAAAGACCATCCCCCACAGCTTAGTTGAACCACCAGTACTGACCTGGGATGACTTCATTAGAGAGTTCAGACAGAAATACATCCCAGATGCATATATTGATTAGAAATTGTAAGAATTTTTGAGTTTGAAACAAGGGAACCGATTAGTGGCAGAGTATGAGAGGGAGTTCTCCCGCTTAAGTCACTATGCTGGGAGTCTCCTTTCTACCAGCAAGGCAAGATGCAAGAGATTTGAGACTGGTTTGAAGCCCAGTTTGGGAATGCAAGTAGTGGGATTCAGACACAACAACTTTTCAGAACTTATGTCTCAAGCACTTGAGCTGGAGAGAATTGAATCAGAAGCAACCCCAGTAAAAGAAAAATCAGAGAAAGATGAGAAATCAGAAAAAGATAAGGGGGAAAAATTAGTTGAACAAAGTTCTGGTGGTACCTCTGGAAAGAAGAAGAAATTTAGTGGACCCAGCAGGGGTCGAGGTGGAAGATTTTCTGGACAGAGACCCCCTAGGTCTGGTCAACAGTTGAGCAGGGGTTCATATTCTGCCCGCCCCTGTGAGACTTGTGGCAAGATGCATGGGGGGGAATGCTATTGGGCCACTGGAGCCTGTTTTAACTATGGAGGCAAGGGCCATTTAGCAAAAGATTGCACTAGTGCTCCTAAATATGGTCCAGCTCCTACTACTGCCGAGGGATCTATTCAGAGTCCTGCTCCTAGAGGTTCACAATCAGTTGGCAGAGGAAGAGGCAGAGGTAGAGGCACTGCTTCTGGTAGTCAGGGCACAGTTAGTCAGTCAACACAAGGAAGTGCTTCAGCCAGAGTCTACACTATGAGACAGCGAGAAGAGGCTGAGACTTCTGATGTTGTAGCTGGTACATTCTCTATCTCTGATCAAGAAGTATTTGTGTTGTTTGATCCGGGTTCAACCCACTCATATGTTAGTGCTAGCATAGTCAGTTTACTTGCTGTTCCATGTGTCCAAATGGGTTTTGAAGTGCTAGTAACTAGTCCGTTAGGACAAGAGGTCCAAGTCAGCAGAATCTATAGAGACTGTCCTTTGGTGATCAAAAGATATGTTTTCCTGTCAGATTTGATTGAAATGCCCTTCAGAGAGTATGATATCATCTTGGGCATGGATTGGTTAGCCAGGCATCACGCCATGATTGACTGTAGGCTGAAGACAGTCACTTTTTGTCTCCCTCTGTACGGTAATGTGGTAATACATGGGGAGAGGCATTTACTGCCATCAAACATCATTTCAGCTGCATTAGCCAGAAGAATGATCAGGAAGGGGTGTGAAGCACACTTGGCACATTTGATAGACACCCAAGTGGGGAGCCCAGCACTGAGGGACATCCCTACTATATGTGACTTTCCGGATGTGTTTCCTGATGAATTGCCAGGATTACCTCTAGAAAGAGAGGTGCAGTTTGAGATTGATGTTATGCTTGGTGTGGACCCAATCTCCATAACGCCATATAGAATGGCACCTGCAGAATTGAAAGAGTTGAAAGTGCAATTGCAAGAATTGCTTGACAAGGGCTTTATCCGCCCTAGTGTGTCACCTTGGGGAGCGCCGTTGTTGTTTGTAAAGAAGAAAGATGGCACTCTCCGCTTATGTATTGATTATCGGCAGTTGAATAAGGTGACAATAAAGAATAGATATCCATTGCCCCGCATTGATGACTTGTTTGATCAGTTGAGGGGTGCAGCTGTGTTCTCCAAAATTGACCTGAGATCAGGTTATTATCAGCTGAAAGTACAAGAGCAGAGTATCTCTAAAACTGCTTTCAGAACCCGCTATGGCCATTATAAGTTCTTGGTTATGCTATTCGGGTTAACTAATGCTCCGGCTGCTTTTATGGATCTGATGAACACTATCTTTAGACCATACCTCGACCAGTTTGTTGTGGTATTCATAGATGATATATTGGTCTATTCGAGGAATGCAGAAGAGCATGATAGACATCTGTGGATTGTACTGCAGACTTTGAGGGAGAAATAGCTATATGCCAAATTGTTGAAGTGTGAATTTTGGCTAAAGGAAATATCTTTCTTGGGGCATGTAGTATCAGAAGAGGGCATCAAGGTATATCCAAGTAAGATAGAAGCTGTCCTTAATTGGAGGCCACCCAGAAATATCACAGAGATTCGTAGTTTTCTAGGTTTAGCTGGATACTATTGTAGATTTGTGAAGGGATTCTCCATGTTGGCATCTCCATTGACCAAGCTACTTAGGAAAGAAGTGAAATTTCAGTGGACGGATAAATGCCAACAGAGTTTTGATTAATTGAAGAAATGTTTGACTGAAGCTCCAGTCTTGACTTTACCTACTTCGGGTAAAGAATACATAGTTTATAGTGATGCTTCTCACAATGGGTTAGGCTGTGTATTGATGCAAGATCGAAATGTCATTGCCTATGCATCACGCCAGCTAAAACCGCATGAGAGGAATTACCCGACACATGATTTGGAGCTTGTAGCTATTGTGTTTGCTCTTAAGATCTGGAGACACTATTTGTATGGGGAGAAATGTTACATCTACACAGATCATAAGAGTTTGAAGTATTTGGGCACCCAGAAAGAGTTGAATTTGAGATAGGGGAGATGGTTAGAGTTAATAAAAGACTATGATTGTCTGATAGACTATCAGCCAGGGAAAGCTAATGTTGTGGCTGACGCCTTAAGTCGCAAGACTATGGCAAGTCTACGGGTTACTCCTTTGTCTATGGTACATGAGTTAAGATCATTGCATGCTAGCTTAGAGATTAACGATGAGGGGCAAATAGCAGTTGCATGGCATGTACAGCCAGTGTTGATTGATCAAATCAGAATGGCTACTCAGAATGATGAAAGGTATCAGAAGCTGTTGGAAGAAGTCCGACAGGGTAAGAAACCAGAATTCTCAATCAGAGATGATGGTCTATTGCTACACCAGGGCAGAATATGTGTTCCTAATGATGTTGATTTAAGGCAGATCATTTTGAAGGAAGCACATAAGTCTCTTTTTGCCATGCACCCTGGTGGCACAAAAATGTATAGAGGGCTAAAGGAGCATTACTGGTGGATGGGTATGAAAAGAGATATGGCAGAGTTTGTTTCCAAATGCCTAACTTGTCAGCAAGTAAAGCGAGCATCAAATCTGTACTGGTTGTTACATCCACTACTAGTACCGGAATGGAAATGGGAGAGAATAACGACGGATTTTGTGATGGGACTTCCAAGGACACAGAAGAGTCATGATGCAGTTTGGGTCATTGTTGACAGACTGACTAAGTTTGCTCATTTTCTGCCAGTTTGGATGGACTACAGTTTAGAAAGATTGGCCAAGTTGTACATTGATGAGATAGTGAGACTGCATGGAGTGCCAGTATCCATCGTATCAGACAGAGATCCTAGGTTCACTTCTAGATTCTGGGGTAGTCTTCAGAGAACCCTAGGAACTAGATTGAACTTCAGTACCGCATTCCACCCACAGACAGATGGCTAGTCTGAGAGGGTAATTCAGATCTTGGAGGACATGCTACGGGCTTGTGTGATTGAATTTGAGGGCAGTTGGGATACACACTTGCCTTTAATTGAGTTTGCTTACAACAACAGCTACCAATCAAGCATTGAGATGCCTCCATATGAAGCTTTGTATGGTAGAAAATGTAGAACCCCATTGTGTTGGGATGACATGGGTGAAAGAAAGATGATTGGACCCAAAATTGTTCAGCAAACTGAGGAGAAGAACAGGGTGATCAGAGATCGACTTAAGACTGCATCAGACCGGCTGAAGTCCTACATTGATCTGAAGAGAAGGGATATTGAGTATGCAGTGGGTGAGAAAGTATTCCTCAAGGTTTCCCCATGGAAGAGGATTATGAGATTCGGCAGAAAGGGGAAATTGAGTCCTCGCTTTATTGGGCCATATGAGGTTTTGGAAAGAGTGGGTCCTTTGGCATATCGATTGGCACTACCTCCAAAGTTAGAGGAGATACATAATGTCTTCCATGTGTCTATGTTGAGGACGTATCGATCAGACCCATCTCATGTACTACCAGTAGAGGAAATTGAAGTGAATCCAGACCTCACATATGAAGAAGAACCCATAGAGATTCTGGCTTATGAGGTGAAGCAGCTACGGAATAAGCAAATACCGTTAGTGAAAGTGCTGTGGAATCATCATTCGGGCCAAGAAGCTACTTGGGAACAATAGGAGGACATGAGGAGACAACACCCACAGCTGTTCAGAGATTGATGCCAGGTAAAAATTTCGAGACGAAATTTATTTTAAAGGGGGGAGAATTGTAACACCCCTATTGGTATAGCCTGGTATATTTCACTATTTCGGTGACCGGTGTCAGTCCAGACAATTAAGGGGATTAGAACCATACTTAAGACAACTAGATAAGCCTTAAACCCAAATAATTAGTAATTGCCAATTAGTTAAGTATAAACAAGAAAAACAGAACATAAGAAGTTAAACGAGCAGAGAGTCACAGCGATGGGTGACCTTCTCGGGAACGACTGCAAAGTCAATTTAAACTCAAATTTCGAACCGTAAAATGTGACGCTGCGGTCTTTAGGACCATTACGAACACAGTGAAAAAGAGAAAATCATGAAAAAGAATTGTTAAGTCAGTCAAATAATTTGGTCAGGGAGCTGGAAGAAATATTAAATTATTTGCAAACCGGGTTAAACTGACGAGGGGCAATTTGGTCAATTGACCCTGAGAGCTGACTCCTGACCTAGCTGTCAAATAAAATCGGAGAAAAAAAAATTTCAGAATCGAGAAATAAATTAAAGAACTAATAGAAAAAAAAAGAAAGAAAATGAAAAAGTAAAGAGAGGTGACATCATGCATGACATCATGCGTGATGCTATAAATCCTATAATTAATAATTTGATTAAAGTGATTTTTTGGTCTTCCATAAGACAAAATACATAAAAGAAAAGAAAAGAAAAAAAAAATCATTTGGTTTTCTTCCCTTCCAAGCCGGCCGAAACCCCTCTCTCCCTCCTCCATTAGTGTCCACCATTAATGTCATGACCCAACCTATGGGCCGGACCGGCACGGCACTAGGACCTGGGCCAGCCTAAAGCCCCCGAGGCCCTAACTATTCATTAATCCAACTCTAAGGCCCATTTGGGCCCAATTTCAAGAAATCAACCGGACGGAGTTCGGCCATAAAGTGGACCTTTCAACGGGGAGTTTTTGACTCACCCGACCTGTGAACAAAATATATCATCAATTGGGGAGCTTAGCTCACCCTCCACATACTCATATCAACATAAAAATAATGGGAGCTCAGCTCCCTCATCCAGTCCATCAAACATGCATATAGTAATTTTACAGGTCCACATAACAATTTATATTATAGACCTGAATCAATTAAATATTTCTAACACATGCGGAAATTTCTAGAAGTTTATAGAATTACACAAACATGAGAAAATGACCTGCGATGGAGAAAAGCAAGTTAGCTTAAAAAATATCCTCCTGTGGCCTGGAAAAATATTGAACAGGAGTGAGCGTTCGACTCAGAGAGTAAGATATCAATTTTAACCATAATCTCTATAACTATCTAAAACTAATGCACCCTGTGGAGTGAAATGCAACATCAGCAACAGTTCACATCATAACAGCAAAAAGGTAATTTGGAGCACTCATACACCCAATAATATCAATCATAATATATGGGAGCTGATCCCCTATACAGCTCTCTTAAATCCAAACTGGTGCCAGCGAAGAACTCAAGCCGAACTTTCACTTAATAAACCAAATCGGGGTCCCAGCGAAGAACTCAAGCCGTGACTACTCCCGAAGGATCGGGTCCTAGCGAAGAACTCAAGTCGTGACTACCCGTCCTATCCATAGTCCACACCACATCACACGCACGCCACGCACGCACACTGCTCCAAATTACCATAACAACATACATAGCACTTTCACAGTTATGAATGCAAAGGATTTATCTACATAGATATATGCATATAAGTGATGCATGGACATGCTTAAACATATAATAATATCGAAATTATAATTAAAATTAATATTTTACTCACAGACTTGACAACGGTCACTGTGGCGGCTGGGCGGAGGAAGAAGGCTGTCCCGACTCACCTGACAATTACATTACAATTATTTAATACAAATCAAGAAAAGACCAAATACGTCCTAAGTCATGCCGAAAATCCGGCAGAGTGTCCCCTATACCTAGGACCTACCCAACCTGCAAAATGGCTCATAACACACTTCTATATTTACAATCCATATATCCACAACTCAATCACATCACACAGCCCCTTCTGGGCCCATCAAATCAGTCATCCACCACAATATGTAAAATTTCAATTTAGTCCTTATAATTGATCATTTTTGCAAAAACTGCCCAAATAAGCTCTAAAAATTCTAAAACTTTGCCCTGCGGTCTTTAGCAATATTACTAGACTATTGCAAAAAGAATTATAATTTTCTGAGCTATCACGAATATTTTATGGATTTTTAATCCTATTTAAGCACTAGAAAATTACGAAAAAGCAAGGTTCGGGTTTACCTTTGCCGATTCTGACTTCGGGAACACGCTCGGGATGTCTGACAATGGTGGGGTAGCTAAAACTTGATCTAATTCGGATACTTTTTCGGTAGCTGGTCTGTCTGGCCGGTAATTCACAGACCCGGACAACTGTCGAATTTTCGCGAATTGAGAATACCTACACGAAGCCCATAACACGAGGGTTAGTATAAAATTTTTACGGAATTTTCTAAGCTCATTTAATGCTCAGAAAAACACTACGAAGTTCCGTGGGACCCACCAAAAAATGGTGTCGAAAAATTTTGAAATTTATATCCCTGCGAAGCTCTCGACGAGTGGAGCGCTCTGGTACTCTCGGTTTTCTCATGGAGTTTATGGTTTGTGAGAAATCTAGCCCGAAAGTCAAAATGGGCTAAAACTGGACAAACCACATGATAGATTTCGGTGTTCTTGGTGTCGAGTAGATGAGTTTAGACACAAGACCCGGTCCGATTGGTAGCCGTATCGGCCGAATTTTGGCCGGGAAGACGAACGATCGCGCGCGCGCGTCGCTCCACTTCGGGTGCTGTTTTCCGACGTTCCAGGGTGCGGCAGGTGGGCTAGGACGGCTGGGGGTGGGCGCTAGCGAGCTGGGGTGGCAGGGGAGGCGACGGCACGGCAAGGAGAGGAAGGAGGAGAGAGAAAAAGGGAGAGAAGGGGAGGGAGGTCGGACGCGGGTGGGGTGGAGGAAGAAAAAGAAGAAGACCGGTCCGATTCGATCGGTTCGATCCGATCCGGTTTGATTCGGCCGGTTCGATTTAGGATACAAAATTTTGAATTTTTGCTCTGCCTTGAGACCGAAAACGAGGTCTAAAAATTCCAAAAAAATTCCAGAAAACTCAGAAAAATTTGTAGACTCCAAATATATTTTTAGTTTTGCCACGTGGTCTTTAAATAAATTTTTAAAAATCATCAAATTTTATATTTTCGGAAAATCAAACCCGATTTTTAAAATTTGAAAAAATCTCAAATAATTTCTTAAAATTTAAATAAAATTAAAATATCAATAATACTCATAAAATAATAAAATTTAAAATTTTGGGGTGTTACAATTAAAGAGTTATTCAACCTCGAATAACTTGATGTTCTTCCACTAAAATTAACCCTAAACCCTAGAAAGCTTCTTAAGAACCCTAGACAAGAAGTATAGAAGAAAGAAAGAGGAAGAAAAATAGAAAATTAGAGTTTTTGGAATCCAAAGCAAAGGTTAGTATTCTAACTTTTTAATTATCTAATCAAATGCATGTTTAGTTATTTAAATGAACTTAGAAACTAAAGAAATAAGATGAAATCAATTATTGAAGGACCAAACTGAATTTCGGCCAGCATGTGTATGGGGGTATGTTTGCATGGTTTGATAGATTTAAAAGTATATGTGATCTTGTTTGAGATGAAGAAACATGTATATAGGCATTGAATCAATCAAATGCAAAGAATTGGTAAACTAGGGTTTGGACACTTAGGGTTTAGAGATAAAAATGTGAGAAATTGGTAAATGATATATTTGACCTAGTTTGAAGAGGGAAATGGTCAATGGTGACCAAATGAAGTGTGTTGGAAGTGTTGGAGTTGAGATCAAATTTTGATTGAGTATAGTCATGCTGCTGGTAGCATGACCAAGGTCCCTTTGAGGGACCAAAAATGAAAATTTACAAGTCCAATCGGTATGAGACCAATTGGGAATGAAAATAGACACTAAATGACACAATTTTCATTTAGGAACCATGCCCAAAAAGTGACTAAAACCTAGTGAACAAATTGATCAAATTTGGAAAATCTCAGTCTGCCCTGTACAAACTGACCAAATGAATAGTATTTGTTCATTTGGCCATAACTTGAGCTAGGCAGGTCTAAATGACCTGAAATTTTACCAGTGGATAGTTGAGATATAGACCTAAAAATTTCAAGAAGAACACAAACCCAAATTATGCCATTAACCAAGTCATTTGGCCAACCCAAGTTGGTGACCTAAAACTGCCAGAACCAAAATTGCCCAGAAAATCTGGGTTAAGTCCAATCCGGCAGCTATGGTTCAAATGGCTATAACTTGAGCTACAAAACTCCAATTGGAGTGATTCAAAAAGGAGAATAAACTTAAGACAATAGGGAACATTTTCTATGAAGAAAGTTTTGCCAAATTCCAACAGTAAAATGACCAATGGAAGAGTGCAACTTTAGACACCAAAACTGAAAATTTATCAAATTTGCCTAAAAGACTTAGAATTTGAATAAACAACCAAAACCAACAAATTTAGTGACCAAAATGTGGTATGTGGGTGAAGTTGGAATTCCCATACCTATTAAGCTTTAAAAAGTCAACAATTTGACTTGAATGGTATAGTGAATAGTAACCCCAAAACACAAAATTTAAAGAACGCCAAGTTTAGCACATTAGAGCTAGGTAAAAGTGAAGTTAAATTTATTTTTGGATTTATGCTAAGTTATGGTACTGAAACACTGTGAAATTGTGTGTTTCAGTTGAAAAGAACACCGGGAAAGAACCCGAGGAATTGAGTCAAGGCCAAGAGGCGACTCGCTTGAGGTTTGTGCACAACGTATAAATTCTGTAAATTATTTTCTGCATATTGTTTTGAATAATTCGAAATAGTGAATTGTGACATTATTTATGATGCTTTGATTTAAATTCTTGAAAGTTAATTATGTATATTTGAAATGGCAATGTTTGGTAAAATGTTAAGATAAGTTTTGAAACCACAGTGTCATGACCTTATATTTGAACACCTCACTAGCATGACTAGTGGGGGTAATCAGTTTCGAATTTTAATTCCTTCTTTGGATTAAGTGTTGAGGTGTGCTAGTAGAAGATGAAATTGAATGGATATCCATATATTTGAGCTAGCTAGCCTTGTGATGTGACTTCTCCTTAGCCTCTGGCTATTGAGATTATATTTGTTTCGAATGGCATGATTTAACTGTGGGTTTTATGAAATGTGTTTTGATACTTTGAAATGAACTTGTTTGCATTAAAATCTCATAATTGATATTTTGTATTTAATTCTCATGTTCAGACCAATTTTTGAATAAGTGTGATTTAAATTCTGCATAAAGATTATTTTAGTATGTTGTGCACCACTGAGTCCTAGTACTCGTGATAGTCATTATTCTTTATCATGCAGATATAGAGACTAGAGGAGCAATAGACTGAGCTGCTGAGGATTGAGGATCTATCAGCTTGAAGTTATATCGAGTATAATTTATACCCTGACTGTAAATATCCATTTTGATGAATGTATTGCATGTAATTGTATGGACATGTAAATTCGCTCTTGAGCAGCTTGTACAAAGCTTATATTAAGTTTATAATAAATTTTAGTTTGAGTTTCTCTCAATGTAAATTTTTGCAATAATGTATATAAATTACTTTGTTATTAATGAAACATGAATGGTAGTATTTTATTTTGAATTGAATGAAATTCATTAATGGAATTTGATGATTGTTGGATATTGGAAATGGTGGAATTGATTTTTTGGAAATTGCTAAATGTGTTGAAATTGATTGAAATAATTGTGAATTTAAAGTAGTTGTTGAGGAAAATTATTGGAAGTGTTATTTTTTTTTTTCAGGTATTTGAAGAACTGTTTTCTCAAAATACAGACGGAACTCTGTCAAAAGTTTTATAAAATTTGCGGAAAAATAAAATGGGCCAAAAATTTCAACTAGCTTTCAACTTTAATTAAATGTTTTGATACTAATTAGAAAATGCTCACCACTTATAAAAAGTAAGAAAATTGTTTTAAAATCCCTTGTAGGGTACTTAATGAGTTATCGGTAGGTGAAGTTCGGTAGTTCATTAGGTATTCTACGAGATCATGTTATACCTTACAGAGGGGTAAGGTGTGACAACTGTCACTTCCCCTTCGGGTTACTCATCACTGGGGTTTCGGCTCGTTTAACCTTAGTGTATTTCGTTCCTAGAAATTTTCCTTGATTTTTATGAGCATTATTTAGTTTTTTTATAACTCCACACTTTAGTCTAATTATAAATTTCAAACATTCTAGCTGCCCGGACCGACATTGGTCACCGGAACAGTAGACTGTACGAACTAGCTAAAGTGAGGATGTTACAGTTAGTCACCAGAACAGTAGATTATACAAAACTACCTAAAGTGAGGGCGTTACAATTATTCCCCTCTTAACATAAATTTCATCCTCGAAATTTACTTGGTTCAAGTAACTGTAGATGTTATTGTCTCATAATCTCTTCGCTTTCTCACGTCACTTCCTCCACTTTATGGTTTATCACCCCTATATGCATAGTCTTGTGCAAATCACTGTTCCGATGACTGGTGTCGGTCCGGACAATTAAGAGGATTAGAACTATATTGAAGCCATCTAGAAAAGCCCTGAACAAAAATAAATAGCAATTATATGAAGGTAAAAAGGGAATAAAGAAAAATAAAACATAAAAAGTTAAATGAGCTGGGGGTCACAGCGATGGGTGACCGCACCGGGAAGTGACTGCGAGATTAGTCAAAACTCTAATTTTGTACGGGACATTGTGACACCATAATCCTAGGAAAAATTGCGAAGCTAGGGAAAATGTGAAAATTACAGAAAAGGTAGAGAACCAGATCAAATAATTAGATTAGGGTTCCAGAAGAAATACAGAATTATTGGTAAACCGGATTAGTCCGGCCAGGGGCAAAGTGGTCAATTCACCCCTAGAGGTGACTCATGACCTAACTGTCCAATAAAAAGTGAGAAATTAAAATTGTGAGATATATAATTAAATTTAAGAAGTGGGGAAAAAGAAAGGAAAAGAAAAGAAATTAAAATAGGAATAATGACATTACCCTAATGACCTAAGCATGAGGTCATAAATAATTTTCATTTAAATCATTATTTGACCATGTCAATTAAGAGATAAAAACAAAAAAAAAGTTAAAAAGCAATTTTTATTCCCTTCTTCTTCATGGCCGGCCTATCCCCTCTCTCTCCTGTCTTTCATTTCTCTCACCAACCACCATTGAAACTTAATCCCAAGCTTTTAAAACCCTAAATTCCACCATAATTACCCTAGTTTCTTTGATTAGATCTTATGTTTGAGTTTTGAAAAGAAGCTTGGAGATGTAAATTGAAGGAAAAGTTAAAGAGATTTGAAGATTGAAAAACTACATAAAAAGGTTAGTGATTTTCCTTCAAATTCTTTCTATTTTTATGAGTTAGATACTTGAATCAAGTAGGAAATTGATGAATTTATGCTAAGAACCACGAAAATCATGCACATGAGGGACCCCATGAATTTCGGCCATGTTTGTGAGAAGGGAAATTTCAGTGATTTTGATGAAATTAACTATGTAAACATGCTTGAATGAGTGTAGAAATGTGAAGTATGCATTTAAATTGCATGGATTGAATTATTGGAAAATTAGGGTTCTTGACCTTTAGGGTTTTGGGAGGAAAATTTGAAAATTTGGTAAATTGATGTACTTTGATTTAAGTGAAGTTAAAAATGGTTAATTGGTGTAATTTAGAATGTGTTTATAAGGTCCCTTAGGTACATCCCACATCGGCAAAGCACGGAGATAGTCTTGGGTTCAAAAAGTAATGATATATAAGATGGGGGAATTAATCACTAGAGGCACCTTTTGGTGGAATGGCCTGGAGAGTTAAAAGAACTCCAGGATTATGCTTGCTCGCTTGAGAGAAATCCTAGGATGGGTGACCTCCTGGGAAGTTCTCCGTTCCACCTATGAGACAAAACCATGAGGATTTTGGCCAAAGCGAACAATTGCTCTAGCGGTTGGAGCCCAATCGTTACAATTTGGTATCAGAGCCGCTCGCGTGTCCTCTTGAGCCATGGTGGGGCAAACCTCAGCGAGGACGCTGAGTCCTGAAAAGGGGGGGAGAAAG
This sequence comes from Hevea brasiliensis, assembly GCF_030052815.1. Classification (NCBI taxonomy): domain Eukaryota; kingdom Viridiplantae; phylum Streptophyta; class Magnoliopsida; order Malpighiales; family Euphorbiaceae; genus Hevea; species Hevea brasiliensis. Next base: position 4,115,476 of record NW_026614695.1, on the reverse strand, counting down.
ATCCCTTAGGCAAATCCCACATTGGCAAAGCACGGAGATGGTCTTGGGTTCAAAAAGTAATGATATATAAGATGGGAGAACTAATCACTAGAGGCGCCTTTTGGTGGAATGGCCTAGAGAGTTGGAAGAACTCTAGGGCTAAGGGTGCTCGCTTGAAAGAAATCCTAGGATGGGTGACCTCCTGGGAAGTTTTCCATTCCACCTATGGGATAAAACTGTGAAGCTTATGGCCAAAGCGGACAATTCCTCTAATGGTTGGAGCCCGATCGTTACAAGATGGCCCTTACGGATTAGTCCGGCATAGTTAGTGAGAAAAAGAATGGTTTTGAAAAGTGAGAAATGGTGATTTTAAACAGTTATTTTGTAACACCCCTATTTGTATAGCCTGGTATATTTCACTATTTTGGTAACCAGTGTCGGTCCGAACAATTAAGAGGATTAGAACCACACTTAAGACAACTAGATAAGCCCTGAACGTAATTGTCAATTAGTTAAGTATAAATAAGAAAAACAGAACATAAGAAGTTAAATGAGCCAAGTGTCACAGCGATGGGTGACCTTCTCGGGAAGGACTGCGGAGTCGATTTAAACTCAAATTTCGAACCGTAAAATGTGACGCCGTGGTCCTTACGACTATTGCGAACACAGTGGAAAAGAGAAAATCACGAAAAAGAATTGTTAAGCCAGTAAAATAATTAGGTCAAAGATCTGGAAGAAATATCGAATTATTTGCAAATCAGATCGAACCGGCGAGGGGCAATTCAGTCAATTGACCTCGAGAGCTGACTCCTGACCTAACTGTCAAATAAAATCAGAGAAAAGAAAATTTCAAAATCGGGAATTAAATTAAAGAACTAATGGAAAAATAAAAAAGAAAAAAAAAAGGAAAAGTGAAAAGTGATGACATCATGCATGACATCATGCATGATGCAATAAACATTATAATTAAAAAATTAAATTTGGATTAATTGTGGTCTTCCATAAGATTAAAAAAAACAAAAGAAAAAAAAAAACAAAAAGGTCCATCTTCTTCAAAGTTGTCGTCCTCCCTCTCTCAACTCTCCCTCTCTACAAAACTCCATTGAAGCTCATTGTTTGAGCTTGAAGAACCAAAAATTTCACTATAGAAAAGTTATCTACCATAGATAAAACTTGTTTCGGCAACTATAAAAGAAGGTCCAAGGAAAAGAAAGAAGAAAAAAATTGAAGGAAAGAAAGATTAAAATTCTGCATTCAAGGTTAGTGATTCAACTTCAAATTTTTAGTTTAATTAATGTATTTATAGCATAAAGAACTTAGAAATATGATTAAAATGAAATAAAAACAAGTGTGGAGGACTAGAAGCAAATTAGGTTAGCTAGGATTTGCCATGGTAATGTATGAATTTGCTTGAATTAATAGTATAGATAAAATTGTATTAGTGTGGAAGTGATGTTGATATGCTTTGATTTAGTTAAATGTAGCAATTAGTGTAGTTAGGGTTTTGGCACCTAGGGTTTGGAAGACAAAAATGTGAGAAATTATTAAATGATGTGTTTGACCTTGTTGGAGTTGAGAAATGGTCATTTGTGACCAATTGAGGTATGTTGGAAGTGTTCGAATCAGGTTTAGATTCGGATTGGATGTGGACAGTATGCAGGCAGCATGACCAAGGTCCGTTTTAGCGACCAAAACTAAAAATTTACAAGCCCAATTGGTGTGAGGCCAATTGGAAATAAAACTAGACACAAAATGACACATTTTTCATTCAGGAATCATTCCCAAAAAGTGACCAAAATCTAGTGAACAAATTGACCAAATCCGGACTTAGACAATCTGACCTGTACAAAAATGACCAAATAAACAGTGTTTGTTCATTTGGCCATAACTTGGGTTAGGCAGGTTTAAATGACCTGAAATTTTACCAGTAGAAAGCTGAGATGTAGACCTAAAACTTTCATGAAGAACACAAACCCAAATTATGCGCTTAACCAAGTCATTTAGCCACCCAAATTTGGTGACCTAAAACTGCCAGAACCCAGAAATTTACCCAGGAATCTGGGTAAGTCCAATCCGGTAGCCATGATTCAAATGGCTATAACTTGAGCTAAAAAACTCCAATTGGAGTGATTCAAAAAGGAGAATAAAGTTAAGACAATAAGGAACAATTTCTATGAAGAAAACTTAGCCAAATTCTAATAGCAAAATGACCAATGGGACAGTGCAACATAAGACACCAAAACTGAAAATTTGCAAATTTGCCTAAAAGACTTAGAATTTGAGTAAATAACCAAAACCAGCAAAATTAGTAACCAAAATGTGGTATGTGAGTGAAATTGGAATTCCCATACCTATTAAGCATTAGAAAGTCAACAAATTAACTTGAATAGTATAGTGAATATTAACCCCGAAACACAAATTTTAAAGAACGCCAATTTTAGCATATTAAAGCTAGGTAAAAGTCAATTTGAATTTATTTGTGGATTTATGATAAGTCATGATACTGAAACATTGTGAAACTGTGTGTTTCAGTGGAAAAGAATACCGAGAAAGAACTCGAGGATTCGAGTCAAGGCTAAGAGGCGACTCGCTTAAGGTTTGTGCACAACATCAATATGCTTTAATTTATTTACAAAGTGCATGAAATGTGTATTATGTTTTTGCTTTGAATTGTTGAAAGTTTATTTGTGTATGTTTGAAATGTCAATAAATGTTTAGTAAATTATTAAGATAGTTTTGAAACCACAGTGTCATGACCATATATTTGAATACCTCACTATCATGACTAGTGGGGGAAATCAGTTTCGAATTTTGATTCCTTCTCTGGCTGAAGTGTTGAGGTGTGTGCCAGTAGAAGAAGAAAAAGAATAGGTTCTCATATATTTGGGCTAGTTAGCCTTGTGATGTGACTTCTCCTTAGCCTCTGGCTATTGAGATGATATTTGGTTTGAATGGCATGATATAACTGTGTGTTTTTATGAAATTTGTTTTGAGACTTTTGAAATGAAATTGTTTGGATTAAAATTTTATAAGTCATGTTTTGAATGTATTGCTCATGTTCAATTTAAATTTTGAATAAATATGATTTAAATTCCGCATAAAGATTATTTTAGTATGTTGTGCACCACTGAGTCCTAATACTCAGCGATGGCTGTTATTGCTATCGCAGATATAGAGACTAGAGGAGCAGCAGAGTAAGCTGCTGAGGATTGAGGAGCTGCCTACCTTGAAGTCTACCAGGTATATTTTATACCCTGATTGTAAAAACTATTTTTATATATGTAAATATATGTAATTGTATGGACATGTAAAATTGGTTATGAGCAGTTGTATAAAGTTGTATAAAGCCTGTATTAAATTTGGTTTGGATTTTTCTTAATGTAAATTTTTATAATGATGTATGTAAATTGTTTTATCTTTATTTATATATGAATGGAAGTATTTTATTTTAATTTGAATGAAATTAATTAGTAGTATTTTACTGATGTTGAATTTTGAATTTGAGAAATGATGTTGAAATTGGTTGGGATGGATGTTGAATTGATGAAGTTGTTGAGATAAATCTTTGGAAGTGCTTTTTACAGGTATTTGAAGAATTGTTTTCTCAAAATATAGACGATACTCTGCCGAAATTTTTATAAAATTTGTGAAAAAATAAAATGGGACAAAAATCTTAACTAGTTTTCAAACTCTAATTAAATGTTTTAATACCTATTAGAAAATGCTCACCACTTATAAAAAGTAAGAAAATTATTTTAAAATCTCTTGTAGGGTACTTAATGAGTTATCGGTAGGTGAAGTTCGGTAGTTCATTAGGTATTCTACGGGATCATGTTATGCCTTACAGAGGGGTAAGGTGTGACATATTTGAGTAAAATTAATTTGAAAGAGACTATTTGTTTTGTAATAACTATTTTCATAGTTGATGAAATTGTTTCAAATGACCAATTACGATTGGAAAAATTTTAATTGTTGACTAAGGTCACTTAATTATTTGATTTGTATCATTAAAAATATTGATTTTGATTTGATGAATTTCAGGATGTCCAAATTCTTTGCTATAATTTTGTCAAAGTATAGTGTATTATGTTTTAAATTATAGTTATGCACCACTAAGTTCACCACTCAGCGATAGCTTTGTATGCTGTTGCAGGTGAAAGGACTATAGAGCAGCTGAGTAAGATTCCTTCAAGACTCATTGGGATTAGCTACGGGTATATCATAGGTATACCCTTGTACGTTTGATTTTGATGTATGCATGTAGTTGTATGTATGTATTATTTGAGTAGTTATACAAAAACTCTTGTAAAATATTTTGGTATGTAATTAAATGCAAATTATTGTAATGTAAATTTGAGATTTTTATTTACTTGTATAGTTTTGTAATATTAATTTTATTACCTTAATGAATATAATATTCAAAATTCTTTCTGAGTTTGGTAATGACTGGTTTGTTTCCTTTGTGATGAGTTTGACTTAAAAATTGAATTGAGTTGCTTGTATTAATTTGGGGAGATGAAATTGAGTTTATTAGAGTTGTGGTTGAGAAAACATTTTGGAAGTGTTTTTCTTTTCAGGTTTTGAAGAACTTTTTTTCTCAAAATACAGCCGGTACTCTGCCGAAATTTTGAAAAATTTTCGTAACATCAGATTTAATTGAGGATTTGATCCATGACCAAAATTTCAATTAAAGGCTTTTTAATAAATATTCAACATTCCCACCACTATAAAAATGATTGGAAACTGTTTTAAAATCTATTGTAGTATATTTAATGGGTTACTGGTAGGCGAAGTACGGTAATTCATTAGGTATACTACAGGAGCATGTTACATCTTACGAGGAGTAGGGTGTGACATGTTTAGTGGTATCAGAGCCAGGTTTTAATGTAAATTTTGAATTGTGAATTTGAAATAATTTTTCAGTAAGTACAACTGTTCCAATGTTTGATACATATAGTACATTTACATCATAAATATAAACTGACGAGGAGAAATCTCCTTGTGTTGGTTGTACAAGAAATAGAAAATCTTATGAAAAGATATGGAAGAGAAGGATGAGACAAGAGAACAGTTTGTGATAGTGAAAGTACAAGGTGAGATCCCAACTCCTCAGAGTATCGAGGGTCCAACTGTACCAGCCCCACCTGTACAAATTACCGCATAAATGGCCTAGCAAATGGCCACTTTCTTTCAACAAATGGCTGATAATCTGTTAGCCTAAGCCCAAGTACGAACCTAACCCCCACAAGGGCAGCATGAAATAGAGAAGAGTGAGAAACCTATGGGTCAGAGTTCGAGTAGTAGTTTAGGAAAGAGAAAAGAGTTTGAAGGACCCCAAACTCATGGATATGATAGAGGCAGATCTTCAGGATGAAAGCAATCGAGAACCAGTTGTCAAAGAACCAGAAGTTCCTACCCTATCCGTGTCTGTGATATATGTGACAAGTTACATGGGGGCATTTATCGTAAGGCCGTTAGAGCCTGCTGTAATTGTGGAAGAATCGGGCATTTTGCCAAAGATTATAGTATAGCACGTCGACCTATGCCACATACTACCCTAGAAGGATTAGTCCAAGGTTCTGCTTTTAGAGATTTACAGATAGTTAGTGGAGGCAGAGGTAAAGGTAAAAGTGGTGTTACTGACAGCCAGGGCATAAGGCATCAATCTGAATGGAGTAGTACACCGACCCGAGTGTACCTCACACATCAAGAGAGAAAAGTGGAGACTTTCGACATAGTTGCTGATACGTTCTTAATTTTTAAAAGGAATAATTATGCACTATTGGATTTCTGGCTCTATTTACTTATATGATAATGTTAGAATTATATATTTTGCTGTTATTTCCTTGCATAGAAATAAATTTTGATTCTTTAGTAACTAGTCCTTTAGGATAAGGACTACGATAATAAGTGTGATTGAAATTAGTCTTGGAGCAGTTTGCTAGTGAGAGACATCCCCTAGAATATGATAAATTATAAAATTAATTAGTGTGCTATTCAGTGCAAGGTAAAAAGACCTAAAAGTAAACTATAATAATATAGCTATCCTAGATGAGGACAAAGGTATTATCACTAATAAATGTTAGTGAGTACCATAATCAGAATAAGATATAGGTTATAAAAGGATGAGATATAGGAAAGTTTGATCTATTGGGAAGTATCGTAGTAACTATGCAATGTTCTTAATGTTTGTACTGTAAGCTACAGATTATAGTACCAACTTAGGATTATTGTGTAGAGCTACGTACTACCCGATAGTACACTAAGATAAGGATGGCTGCAAATGGCATCTATTTTGGTAGAGTTCTGCCAGGATAGAATTTTATTATTGGAAATGAGTTTGAAATTCCTACCTAGGGATTTAAAACTCTAAAGTTAGAATATCGAATAGTTATAGTTATAAGATAGCTAGAGTCACTGACTCAGTTATCTAGTATGAACTATGATACGTCAGGAATTTCTATATGACTAGAGATTTCGGTATAGTCATAAATTAAAGATAACATTGATAGGCAAGGTCATCCGGTCTCAGATAAGGGGTTATAGTTATTTTGGTATTGTAATGAATCTTTTGCCTAAAGTCTGTTACTTATGTAACAATAAGACATAAAATATGATTTTGTTTCCCTGAACGAGACAGGATGCTATGGATGATAATCGTAACTTGCAAAATGATGTTCTAATTAAGACAAGGATGGGATAAGAAATAATTGGCTAGGTATTTCTTAAAAAGAGCACAATTTTATTGTGCGAACCATAATGATTAGATTATGATTAGTGTCGCAAGGTATTTTGCGGTCGCCTAGACGAACATTCACCGAAGTAGGGAAATTGAGGAAAATTAAAGAAAACCATTTGTGAAGGTAAATAAAAAAAACACCACTTCAAAAAATAGAGATACTAGGTTCGGGGTTCGTATACAGGTGGGGAAGGTGTTAGGCAACCCACCTCATCCCTCAACGAGGGTAAACAGATTTAACGTTATGCTCTTCATAAGGTAAAAAGATAATTAGAGGATTGGGATAGTGATGATGTTAATCCTTTATGCGAATAAAGGAATATTTGATATTTCACCTATTTTGGATTGCCCAAGAACACAAGTTCATAAGATGACCCTTTAGTGATTAGGTGTCGAGTAAAGTTATCTTGTGTATTGCAATTGTGTTATTTTAATTTGGATTTTATTAAGAGAGCTCGGATAAGAAGTTTCTACCGATCTTTATGCATGTTTTTAGAGTTTTAAGCGAAAGATTTCGGATAAGAATTCTCCTTCGATCTCCACAGATTTTATTAAGGTTTTGGCTGAGAATCGGGTAAGAACTCTCCCCCGATCTCTTAAAGTATTTGGTTTAAAGTCTTTTAGTGGAGGATCTCAGATAAGAACTCTCCTTCGATTTCAATGTTTTATTTAAATGAGAATCAGGTAAGAACTCTCCCCCGATCTCTTAAAGTCTTTGGTTTAAAATTTTAAGTGAAGGATCTCGGATAAAACTCTCCTCTGATATCCATGTTTTATTTAAATGAGAATCAGGTAAGAACTCTCCCTCGATCTCTTAAAGTGTTCATTATGATCGCATATCGTAAGGACCTTGGACTAAGGTTTCTGGCGCCTGAAGGTGCCAGAAACCCGCACAAAGCTTTACTTAACCCACTGATGCCTTATAACTAGAGGGTGGATACAAGACCGAACTTTTCACCGATCTCCTATGCAATTGCCTTGTCAAAACTCTTTGGCTGGCGATATTTGATCTCTTTTGGTTACTAGCCTGGGACCTGATCTCATCTCAATTCCTAATCTATTATGTTATCTCCTAGGCTCGTTTTGTAGCCCGACCTGGTAACTTGTTCCCTTAACCTACTATTTGACCTTTTATTATTTTTATTGGTTCGAAAAAAAACTTTCACGTTAAGATACTTCTACCAATATCTTTTAAGTTACCTATGAGTTGCCCATAACCAGGACACCTACTTTCGAAGGAAATGAAAACTAAGAAGAAATAAATAAAGTTTATGAGTGAATAAAAGAAGTAGCCTTAGGAAGTAACTATCAGCCTGAATAATCTACGTTGGGATTTTTAAAGTGATCAAACATAATGGAAATTTCAAGAATAAAAACAGATAAAATGAAACACGAGTATTCGGCAAAATGACAGTCTAGACACTTACCTGTGGGAGGTTGAGGTCATTGAGTGACTGCAGTATCCACAAGCCTTGTGGAGATGGAAACAGATGGCCAAAAGACTAAAACTTACCCTACGTAGCAGGAACCTGGTCGGAATGAAGTTGAATGAGGAGAGTAATATACCGACATCAGGGAGGTGGGAATGAAACTGAGTAAAGAAAATGGCCCTTCGGAGTGATGAATAGGCACTAAAACTGGAGATTTCAGGGTTCAGAACTCCTTCGATGAAGATACTTAAGAAAAGTGGTTTCTAAAGTTTCTTGAAAGCTTAGAATGACAAAGTAGCAAGACTGAATTAAATTTTAGAGCCTTTCCACTATAATCACCACCACCTTTTTTGTCCACCCCTTCTACAATATTGTATGTAGGTATTTATAGGGAACGGGTGCTCCTAATGAAGGGTCAGGATCTCTCCTGGGGAGACGGAGGGTTTGGATTCAAAACAACATAATCCGATGTCTGAGAATTAAAGAGAATCAAAATGGACGGTTGGGATCCTATTCAGAAAATCCATCCTTTCTCTTCTTAATCCAATGACTCAGGGTCTTGCCTTACAGGATAGATCCGAGGGCTGGGAATGAAAAGCGCCAAACCTGTCATCTGCTTTTGATCCAAAGGCTCCAGGTTCATCCTTACAATTATGATCAACAGTGGAGATTAAGATGTACAGGACTGCCATAACTATTTTGGCATTTGTCAGCAATGTGGGCGATTCTGCAAATGAGGCGTGCGGTGAAGATTTGATCACACCTGCAACGCTTTAACTAACTCGGCTCTGATTATGAAGAGAGTTATTGGAAGTCATTTTATCCTCTTTGTGCTTTCCGATCTCTATTCCTTCCGATCTCTCAACTGTGATCCTCTTCTTTTCCGATCTTTCTCATATCGGGTCCCTCATCGCTTCCCGATCTCTCCCATTCTAGATTTCTCCTCTTTATTCGATATGCCTTAGTCAAATCAATTAATTCTTCAGTTACCAATGCATCTGCTTCGGTTTCTATATGCAATAAATGCTCAGGCCCTATATATATGCACCAGCGAGAAAGTTCCTTCACACTTCATTTCTCCTCCTTCCATTTCTCCATTTCTCCCATTCTAGCTCCTCCAGTAACAATTATGACCATGGTGACTGTTTTTGATCTTTTTTCGACTGTTTTCTTTACCCTTCGCATAAAAATTTATGATCCCAATGATCGGAGAACCATGAGGACAACATCCAATGACAGTGAGGGATCCGTACTAATTTAGCGATCAAGATTGAAAGTGACGATCATGCCGATCTCGAATCGGTCTGCCGATATAATCGGTGAACTGATCTCGGGCGAGAGGATTGCTAATTTCAATCTTAATGTCGGTGAACGCCTCTTAAAGTTCATTTGGCCCCTCACCACATCGGGCGTCCCGACTACAGCTTGGTTCTAGTCGATGACATCGATGATGACTCCGCTCACCATCATGAGAGTCATATTCACCCTATTTGAGCTACACATCTATCCAATACTTGTGGCCAGCTTTCTCATCAAACACATCTTTTGATTCAGCCACAAGACTAGGCTTTGACATAGGCCGCTACTAGGTGAGATGTAGTGCTGATCTTTAAAGATCGCCCAAATAATGTAATCCAATCTTTTGAGATCACCCAACTGATGTAATTCGATCTTTTGTGATCGCCCAACTGATGTAATCCGATCTTTTGAAATGAAATGAAATCTTATTTAAACATCTTGTTTCATTATCGCACTATTTATTTTTCGATCTCTGATAAGTGCATCCGATCTGGTCGCTATTTGTCGATCCCTGAGTTTGAAAATTGACTTTAGTAAGCCGATCTCATTTGTTTGAATTTTTATTATGTTTCTAGAATCTTCTTGCGACGTATCGAGGAAGCAAACCGATTCCACTAACTGATGCTTCGCTTAGGACTTCGCAAACATTTAATGCCCAGACGGGTATAAATAGGGGTGAAGTGTGTCAGTCATTTCCTCATGTCATTTTCAAAACTTTCCTTAACACTCTCAACATTTCCTCTCGTGTTCTCAAGTTTCCTGGTACTTATCACATTCTGGTAAGGTCTTTGTTTCTCTTCTCGGTTAATTTCTCTTGTTTTCTGTGAAAATGAGTGGCGCTAAGGGTCAGAGAGCTGCTAGTCTACCTTCCGTTCACATCTCGTGGACATCAGACAAAGTTGAGGTAATTAGGCCAAGTGGGCAACCTGAACCTTTTGCAACCTCCACCCTAGCTCGCGGTCGGGTGGCTCAATCCAAATGAGCCTCTACTTCGGGGAAAGAAAATCTTCCCGTGGATGAGTTACCATCAGTTCTCCAAGAAACCGATCTGTAGTCCATTAGTCAAGAGTACAACTTTCGGCCTGACTCTTACGAGCTTATCAGATGCCATGGCGATCTCCGAGCTGATCACTTCTTTGAAGAAAATGACGCAATCATGGTGTATGAAGAGCAATTAAAAGCCGGGCTTTGGTTCCCGCTTGACGACTTCTTTAAGGCTGTTCTAAAGTTCCACCATGTATGTGTAGCCCAAGTGCATCTAAACTCATGGCGGATTCCAATGGCTTTTAAGGGCTTATGCCCAGCCAAGAAGCTCGAGCCTACAACGAAGGTTTTTGCTGAGTTGCATAGACTTTCTCATCGGAAGGACGATGAGTACTGGTTCTTCCAAGCCAAGCAGCACTGCGGGCTTTTTACCGACCTCCCCTCTTCGCTAAAGAACTAAAAGAATCGATTTTTTATATTAAGGAACAAGAACTCGAATGGCTTCGAAGGTTTCCCATACAGCTGGCAATACCTAGTCCCCTTGGCTCCAAAAGAGGTCGCTTTGAATAGAGATGAGGACACCATGGTAAAGGAATTGAAGGAGCAGGTGGCCACCCAAAAGTATTCTTGCCCATATGTCATAATGGCTAAACTGAGTTGGTGGCTTACGAGGGTGATCGCCAATGAAGATTATAAACTGCAGCTTTTGACCTCGGACCCCAGATTGGTATAACCTAAACCTTTAGCCTCCTGACTCAGTTGATCTCACAAACTTGTTTTTCCGTGCAGGAATGGCTGGAGGAGAAAGCTCAAAGGAGAGCCGCAAGCAAAAAAGAGAGGTCTCAAGGAAGGTGTGAGAAATGAAGATCGCCGTAGCATCCCAGACGCCAAGGCAAGATTCGAGAGAAGTGCTGGGCTCTTCGTCTCGACCTTCAGAATAACCAATCCCAGAGGTGGAGATTGCTCCTTCTCCTCCTCGACAGGAAGAACTGCCACCTCCGCCAGTTTCCTCAAGTGCCGAGGGAGGATCTTCTCAACCTGCTATAAGGCCCCTTTCTCATGGCGCCCAGGTCCTCATTCACTCTCTCGAGAAGAGCCGCTCAGTTCGGGGGAATCCGGGCTTGGCCAAAGTTCTGGGTGCCACCATATGCCTTCAAGATGATCAGAACAGGCTAACTCGGGATAGCTTTGATAATCTCTTGGCTCAGACGATGAGCTTGAGCGTGGAGAGCCTAGTGAACCAACACATAATCAGGGAAAAGGCTCACCTCTTGAGGCAAGAAATTCTGAAGGTGGTCCAGGACGCAGCTTCTGCCCGAGCCCAACTTTCGTCCACTCAAGACTATATCACCGAGATTGAGGGTTGGACAAAATCTTATGAGGAGAAGATAGCTAAACTGGAGCGTGAACTAGAAGAAGCTAGGGCATGCTAAACTGCCGATGTCGCTCGCCTCAGTGAGGAGCTTAAAGTGAAAGAAGAGGAGGCCGTGACAAGGGAAGCTGGCGCTTATGTGAATGCACATGGAGATCTTCTGGCCGAGCTTGAAAGGCATTATCCTAGGGAAGACTTCTCCTGGATGGTTGATCTTGTTCCTAGAAATGAAGAGGCTAGCGAGGAGGAGCCCGAGAGAGAGAGAGAAAATGAAAGAAATGATGATGTGCCTGGAGAACAGGCTGGGGGAGACCGTCTAGCCGAATGACTTGTAAATTTTATTTTGAGATGCAATGAAGTTCTTTTTGTTCAATTTCTTGATGAGATTGGAAAGTGTCCATATTGTATGTGTACTTAATTGCTTTGAACGTGTTGGACAGTAAACTTAAAAGCAACCATTAACCTAAGTATAAATGATCGGAAAAATAATATACATAAGCTTGAGATCGGACTAAGCCACGACCAAGCACCGGATAAGACTTTAAAACATTGGAATTAGATAGTTTGGACATTGATTTGAATTCTAAAGATCAGGATCGTCATTAGACCAGATAGAGACCTTAACTTCACTTTAATACCTGGGGCATTCAAGTTAGAACCCAATCCTGACATTAGCCAAATGAAGTTCCACAATATTTGTAAGAAGAGATCGGAAAACTATTAACTAAGTATGGGATTGGTTTATTCCATGGTCGAGCAATCGGTGAGTTTGAAAAAGTCATTTATGATCGAAGGACATCGGCTGAGATCGGATGATGAAGTCGATTTTAAAGTCCCTTAACTTTGGAGGTCGGCAAAAATATGGTGTCGACAGCTGCCCCTCTTTACATAATTTCTATTAAAAAAGATGAAATTCTTTTGTGTAGGAATTATGTAAAGATTGAGGTCCATATTTTGGGCGAGTGGGGTATGAAAAATTAAAACGTTGAGAATCAAAATTTGACTTAGAAGTTAAAAGCTAGAAACTAAAATCAACTTGGATCAAGGAACCAAAGGTCGACGATAGGAATTTAAATGCAAGAAATTAACATGGATCAAGGAACCAGAGGTTTAAATGCTGGAAATTAAAATTAACTTGGATCAAGGAACCAGAGGTTGATAGCAAGAAATTTAAAATTAAAATCAACTTGGATCAAGGAAGCAGAGGTTGATAGCAAGAAATTAAAATCAACTTAGATCAAGGAACCAGAGGTTGATAGCAGGAAATTAAAATGCTAAAAATTAAAATAAACTTGGATCAAGGAATCAAGGGTTGATGGCTGGAAATTAAAATGCTATAAATTAAAATCAACTTGGATCAAGGAACCAGAGGTTGATAGTAAGAAATTAAAATCAACTTAGATCAAGGAACTAGAGGTTGATAGCAGGAAATTAAAATGCTGAAAATTAAAATCAACTTAGATCAAGGAACCAGAGGTTGATAGCAGCAAATTAAAATGCTAAAAATTAAAATAAACTTAGATCAAGGAACTAGAGGTTGATGGTTGGAAATTAAAATACTAAAAATTAAAATCAACTTGGATCAAGGAACCAGGGGTTGATAGCAAGAAATTAAAATCAACTTAGATCAAGGAACCAGAGGTTGATAGCAAGAAATTAAAATCAACTTAGATCAAGGAACCAGAGGTTGATAGCAAGAAATTAAAATGCTGAAAATTAAAATCAACTTAGATCAAGGAACTAGAGGTTGATCACAGGAAATTAAAATGCTAAAAATTAAAATCAATTTGGATCAAGGAACCAGATGTTGATGGTTAGAAATTAAAATGCTAAAAATTAAAATTAACTTGGATCAAGGAACTAGGGGTTGATAGCAAGAAATTAAAATCAACTTAGATCAAGGAACCAGAGGTTGATAGCAGGAAATTAAAATGCTAAAAATTAAAATCAACTTAGATAAAGGAATCAGAGATTGATAGCAGGAAATTAAAATGCTAAAAATTAAAATCAACTTGGATCAAGAAACCTGAAATGTAAATGCTGAAAATTAAAATGTTGAATATTAAAATCAACTTGGATTAAGGAACCAGAGGTTGATAACATGAAATTTAAATGCTGAAAATTAAAATGCTGACGAAGCAAGGTTAACCTGACCTGAGAAGTTCTTCCGCTTCGAAGTTTACTTAATAGGATCCCGAGGATAAACGATTAATAGAGGACGATTCCCAAGACTTAACTTACAACTTTCCTTTTCTTATTCACTTCCCAGGATGCCCTTTCTGTTCTCGACTTCCTTCTTATTTTACAAAAAGTGCTCTTGTGGGTTTTCACTTTCCCCTTCGCATATTTCACTAGAAGCGCCCTTCCGAGTTTTCACCCCTAGTTTTTTTTTTTTTTTTTTTTGTTATCGATCATTTCCTGCAAATCTCAGAGAAAAGTACATGAGGTTATCAATATTCAAATCCTAATCTTATAACAAAATTTTAACAAATTAATAGCGCATAAATATAGGTGTAGAAGAAAGATAACATTAGAGTGTGGGTATATAAGAAAGATAAATTAGAGTGTAAGTATATAAGAAAGATAAATTAGAGTGTAAGTATATAAGAAAGATAAATTAGAATGAAAGAATGACTTTATTATGGCTTGAGGATAAAGGTACAGTTTCAAAGAAAAAAAGGGTACAAGAAGGGATCTCACAAATTCCTTGTAGTTAACTTTGAACTCCCTTAACTGTCATTATTTCGAGTAATCTTTTGATGAACGTTCGTGCCGTGGTGACTCATTTCCTTTCCTGGTCCTGTGCTCTCTTCCTTATTTCTCCATTTTCTGGTTCTAAGGGCGCCCTTTTGGGTTTTCACCCCTAGATTGATTCTTTTTTTTTTTGGCTCACTTTTTTAGGGTGCCTTTTTAGGTTTTCACCCTTCACTCATTTTACAGAAAGCGCCCTTGTGGCTTTTCGCTCCTCTTTCGCACATTTTGCTAGGAGCGCCCTTTCGAGTTTTCGCTCCTACATTTTTTTTTTTAGGCATAAGACCTTTTGATAGCATCTGCATTCACGGGTCTTGGGAATTCTTCGCCGTCCATGTGAGTCAAGATCAGTACACCGCCAGAAAATGCCCTTTTAACTACATAGTGTCCCTCATAAGTTAGTGACTATTTTCCCCTGGCATCATTTTGATTTGGAAGAATCTTTTTCAAGACGAGATCTCCTGGTTGGAATTCGCGAGGGCGAACACATTTGTTAAATGCCCTTGCCATTCTTCTTTAGTACAATTGCCCATGACACGCTGCTGCTAGCCTTTTCTCATCCAGTAAATTCAATTGGTCCAACCTTGATTGGATCCATTCTGACTCATCGATTCCTGATTCTTTCAGAATTCTCAGGGAGGGAATTTCTACTTCTATAGGCAAAACAACTTCCATTTCGTAAACCAATGAATAAGGAGTCGCCCCAGTTGATGTCCTTACAGAGGTCCGGTACGCATGAAGCACGAAGGGGAGCATATCATGCCAATCTATATAGGTGATGGTCATTTTTCGGATTATTCTCTTGAGGTTTTTGTTCGCGGCTTCCACCACTCCATTCATCTCGGGACGATATGGCGAAGAATTGAGATGCCAGAATTTGTACTCGTCACATAAACTCCGAATCTTTGGACCATTCAAATTCTTAGCGTTGTAAGTGACAATTTCGCTGGGGAGGCTATGTCAGCAGAGGACATTATTCTTGAGAAATTTGAGGAATGTATTCTGCGTGATATAAGCATATGATGTTGCTTCAACCCATTTAGAAAAGTAGTCAGTAGCTACCAAGATGAACCTATGCCCATTGGATGCCTTGGGATTAATGGGACCAATTATGTTGATGCCCCACATTGCAAAAGGCCAAGGTGAAACAAGATTGAACAATTAATTAAGTGGAACGTTTATCGAATCCGCGTAGATTTGACATTTATGACACTTCCGAAAATACTCGATGCAATCTTTCTCCATAGTAGTCCAAAAGTATCCCCGTCTCATGATTTGCTTGGCCATCATATGTCTATTAGCGTGGGTTACGTAATTCCCCTCATAAGTCTCGAAAAGGATCCTCCTTGCTTCTTTTGCATTTACGCATCTCAACAATTCGCCATTGGAGCTCCTTTTGTACAGAATTTCACCGCTGGGGAAGTATCCCAAAGCTAATCTCCTGATCATTCTCCTTTCGTTTCTGCTTGCCCCTGGGGGGTATTCCCTGGTTTTGATGTAGACCTGAATATCATGATACCAGGGTTTGCCATCAATTTCTTCCTCGACCATAAAATAATAAGCTGGCTCACCCCTTGCTTTGATCTGTAATATCTGAGTCATCTGCCCCTCTTCCATTTAAGCCATGACAGCTAAAGTGGCTAAGGCATCCGCGAATTGATTCTTGTCCCAACTAAGGTGAGTGAAAGAAATTTCTTCAAATTTCTTGATCAATTCCAGTAGGTACTTTTGATATGGGATCAGCTTCGGGTCTTTGGTTTGCCATTCTCCCTTGACTTGATAAATGATTAAGGCCAAATCTTCATACACCTCTAACTTTTCGACTTTCATTTCGATGGCAGCCTGTAAACCCATCACACAGGCTTTGTATTCCATGACATTGTTGGTGCAGTCAAACCTTAGCTTGACAGTTATCGGAAAGTGTCTTTCGTCAGGGGATACTAACACAGCTCTGATCCCATTACCAGACAAATTGACTACTCCGTCAAAATACATTTCCCATACATCAGCTGATTCCTTGTCTTTGCTGCCGACCTCATTAACATGCTCATCAGGGAATTTGAAATCCAGGGCTTCATAATCTTGGATAGGGTTTTCTGCTAGGAGATCAGCAATTATGCTCCCTTTTACCGCTTTTCTGCTCATATAGACAATGTCATATTGAAAGAGTATGACCTGCCATTTTGCTATCCTCCCTGGCATGAATGGGCTTTCAAATACATACTTGATGGGATCCAATCAGGAGATGAGCCCTGTCTTATGATTCAACATGTAGTGTTTGAGCCGATTTGCTGTCCAGGCCAGCGCACAATAAGTTTTCTCTAGGAATGAGTACCTCGTCTCGCAATCATTGAATTTCTTACTCAAATAATAGATGGCCCTCTCTTTTTGCCCCGTGTCATCGTGCTATCCCAGAACACATCCCATTGAACCCTGTTGGACTACCATGTACAGAATCAACGGCCTTCCTACCACGGGAGGGACCAATATCGACGGATTTGACAGGTACTGTTTAATTTTCTCGAAAGCCTCTTGACAAACTGAATCCCATGAGTGGTGTTGTTCTTTCTGAGTAGTTTAAAGAGGGCTTAGCTTTGGTAGTGAGGTTGGAAATGAATCTCGAGTTGTAGTTTAGTTTTCCCAGGAAACTGCGCACCTCCCTTTCTGTCTTTGGGGATGGCATTTCTTGAATGGCTCGAACTTTGTCTGGGTCTACTTCTATTCCCTTCTTACTTACTATGAATCCCAATAGCTTTCCAGATCTAGCACCAAACACACACTTGGCTGGGTTCAATTTTAGCTGATACTTCCTGAGTCTTTCGAATACTTTTCTTAGCCCTTGTATATGACTTTCCCCCTCTTTAGACTTGATGATCATATCATCCACATACACCTCTACTTCTTTGTGCATCATGTCGTGGAATAATGTGACCGTAGTGCGTTGGTAGGTAGCTCCAGCATTCTTTAACCCAAATGGCATGACCTGATAACAGAATGCCCCCCACTAAGTGATAAAAACAGTCTTATCCTTATCTTTTTCATCCATGGGGATTTAGTTGTACTCGGATGCCCCGTCAATGCACGAACATCTACCCTATCCTGCAGCGTTATTGACCAGTATGTCTATATGTGGGAGAGGGAAATCATCCTTCAAGCTTGCTTTATTGAGATCCCTGTAATCAACACATACCCTGATTCTCCCATCTTTCTTCATTACCGGGACAACATTAGCTATCCACTAAGGGTATTTGACCACTTCCAAAACCCAGCATCATACTGCCTTTTGACTTCATCCCTAACTTTGAGCAGGGTGTCAGGATTCATTCTTCTTAACTTTTGCTTTACAGGAATTGTCCCGGCAATTAGGGTAATCTTGTGTGTCACTATCTGAGGGTCTAATCCGGGTATATCGTCGTAGCTCTATGAAAATAAATCCAAGAATTCTTTAAGCAAACTGACTATATCTTCTAATTCTCCACTTCCCACAACCTTAAGTTCCCTCCTTATTTCTTCAGTACCTAGATTTAATGTGTGTGTTTCATCTCCATAAGGCACTAGGAAGGTTCATCTCTTTCATACCTTTCTTCTGTAAGTTCTTCTTTGGAATCACTTAAAGTAATGGCAGTTACGGGGATTTCGAAATTAACATGAGTAATTACTGAGTCTATTGAATTATTAGGTGTGAATTGGTGAATGGTCCTAAAGAAACGAAAGTGGAGTATATTATAAGAAGGGATTTTAAGAAAAAAGAATTGGATGCAAAATGCGCTATTAATTCTTTAATTCATTTATCATAAAAAGAGGTCCATTTATAACATTACACTTATCACCATGGACAAAATGATCAAGTGTGGATAAAAAAATGTACTTTACTCGAGATTGAGCACAGGAATGTCTTCTGCTACCCAATTATCCAGCTCTTGCCCCTCAGCCATTGGTGAGATCAAGGCTTTATATAGGGAGTCCAGTTGTATGACATCAATGGATGGTTCTTCGGGAAATTCTTCACCTTCCTCTAGATTCTCAATGGTTGATTTAGTGAAAACATTTGAGATTTTCGGGACAACCTTCATTTTCCCGATTCTCTGGTCAAACCTTTGATCCCGGACCGTGTTTCTCATCCAGAATCGCCCATGCATGAGAGCATCTTCCTCATATCCCAAGCTGAAGTGGCCGATCTTTTGAATAGCTAGTATGGGTTCAACAATACCCTGCAATGCAGTGCCCAATCCCTTGCCCTTTTCATATCCGCTCTTAAACATTACCTTTGCCACCATAGCCGTAGCCCCTTCTTTCCTCAGGGTAGTTTCTTATAACTCTAGTGCCTGGAAAGAACTTTCCAAGGACTTTTCAGTTGTTTCCACATAAGGAACTGATAGCGGCTTGGTGACCAACATGGCTTCTTCCCCCCTTACTGTGATGATCCTACCGCCCATGATGTATTTAATTCTTTGGTGCAGAGTGGAAGGTACGGCATTTGCTAAATGGATCTAGGGTCTTCCTAGCAGCGTGGTGTATGCAGGTTCAATGTCCATCACCTGGAATGTGACGTTGAAAGTGCATGCCCCGATTTGGAGCGGCAAATCGATGTCTCCAAGTACCTTCCTCCTTGTGCCGTCAAAGGCTCTTACCACCATGGCACATTGGCGTATGTTTGATCAATCAACAGGTAGTCTCATCGGGGTGGCATTGGGTAAGATATTAAGAGCAGATCCGTTATCAATCAGAACCTTGGCAACTATGCATCCTGTAACACCCTAG
The DNA here is from genome assembly GCF_030052815.1 of Hevea brasiliensis. Taxonomy (NCBI): domain Eukaryota; kingdom Viridiplantae; phylum Streptophyta; class Magnoliopsida; order Malpighiales; family Euphorbiaceae; genus Hevea; species Hevea brasiliensis. The sequence continues at coordinate 4,096,161 of NW_026614695.1, read as the reverse complement.
GCAAATCCCACATCGACAAAACACGGGAGAGATGCTGGGTTTATAAGTTGGTGGTTCGTAACCCCTAGTGACGCGTTTTAAAACCGTGAGGGCTTCGGCCCAGAGCGGACAATATCACTAGTGGGCCGGGCCATTACATTTGTGGTATCAGAGCCGCTCCGCGTGCAACCTTGAACGATGGTGGGGCAAACCTCAGCGAGGACGCTGAGTCCCATAAGGGGGGTGGATTGTAACACCCTAGGCAAATCCCACATCGACAAAACACGGGAGAGATGCTGGGTTTATAAGTTGGTGGTTCGTAACCCCTAGTGACGCGTTTTAAAACCGTGAGGGCTTCGGCCCAGAGCGGATAATATCACTAGTGGGCCAAGTAATGGCCCGGCCCACTAGTGATATTGTCCGCTCTAAAGGTCCCTTAGGCAAATCCCACATCGGCAAAGCACGAAGATGGTCTTGGGCTCAAAGTAATGATATATAAGATGGGGGAACTAATCACTAGAGGCGCCTTTTGGTGGAATGGCCAGGAGAGTTGGAAGAACTCCAGGGTTAAACGTGCTCGTTTGAGAGAAATCCTAGGATGGGTGACCTCCTGGGAAGTTCTCCATTCCACCTATGGGACAAAACCGTGAGGCTTATGGCCAAAGCGGACAATTCCTCTAGTGGTTGGAGCCCAATCGTTACACATCCTTTGCATTTGACTGTCACATGTAGAGCTTTGGTGTGCTTCAAGCCAGTCGGATTTATCTCATCTTCCGAGAAAGTAACAAAGCTGGATGCCTAAATTTGCCCTACAATTTTCTCAAATTGCCTTGGAGTAATATCAGGGTTCACAAAGGCCTGATCTAGAATCTTCTGCAAGGCTTGGTGATGCACTTTCGAGCTCAGAATCAGTGACAGTAATGAAATCTGGGCAAGCGTCTTCCTCAGTTGCTCTACAACACCGTATTCACTTTGCTTCATTATTTGAAGCAACAGTTCCACTTCTCCCCTTGGTTCAGTAGGTTCTCCTTTCTCAATCTTCTCAGTCCCCTCTTCCGTGTTTTCTAGCGGCTCTCCCATTTTTACTTTCCCCTTCTTCTTTTCAATCTCTTCATTTCCGTAATATCTCCCATTTCGAGTTATAAATTCTACCTCTTGCTCAGGCAGGGAGGAATTATTGGTTATTTTTGGGTTTGATTAGGGCGTAGCATCATTAGAGGGTCTGGCATAAGTCATTTTAAGGTGCTCGTGAGGAGCAAAGCATGGTTTGGGAGGAGTGATTGGTTGAACTTAGGCATGGTTGAAGGTAGGAGCTGGAGTGCTGCTGGAAGCATCTTGAGTAAATACCTGGAGATTGTAATTCCAAGGTATTGCGTGGGTGTTGTTGACTAGGAGCTGAGGCAGGATTTGGATGACTATTATTGGTGGTGGTGGTGTTGGTGCGTTGGAAGCTAAAAAAGTTAATCTGGGATGAGGAGTGGAGGCATTTCGGCCAAACCTGGTTGTGTTCACTTCGCCCTCTACCTTCGACCTCTTTTGATACCTCAAAACTTTGAGGGACAGCATCCTCCGGACCTCTTGCCTAAATCCCTCGCATTTGTGCAGCTCATGATTGACTGCTCCTCCATGTTAAGGGCATCCCATATCACTTTCTGACCCTGATGCCTGAGGGAAAAGGTAGCCTTCCCTTACTGCTATTGCAAAAATTTATTCGAAGTAGGGACTTAGCTGGTTTACCTCCAAAGTTGGCCCTTTATCTTCAGGTTCTATCATGTTCACACCATTGTCTGTACCATGATAGGGCAGGGGGTTTGAAGTGACATTGGGGAGAGAACCGTTTCCTTCAATTTTCAACCACCCATTTCTAATGAGGGCTTGTACTCTTCCCCTGAGAGCTCCACAGTTATCACTTGAGTGCCCGAGTGCCCCTCCATGATATTCACATCGGGCATTGGCGTCATACCACCTGAGATAAGGTGGCTGAATCGGATCAAGGGGGATTGGCACTATCTGATTTATACTGAGGAGGTATCAGTATATTTCGCTAAGTGGGAGGGGGAGAGGTTGATCAGGATTTCTCTGTGGTCTAGGATTATTTTGGGGAGGAGGTGGTCTTGGTTGAACAGGTTGAGCAGGCGGTCTGGGTTGGTAAGCTGCTTGCGGTGGATACTGTGGGCGTGGGTGAGGATAATTTGGAAAAGGGGATGAAATGTTAGCTATTGTCGAGCAAGGAGGATATGGCCGAAAATTATTCTAAGAGAAAGGAGGTTGGGTTTGTCGGGTGATGGAGTGCACATCACCTTTTTTCTTCTTACCAAAGCTGGCGGTCTTCTTTGCAGGATTTTCAGTCAACTCTTGCAATTGTCCTAACCTTAGGTTAGCTTCAATTCTTTCACCGGCTTGGATTATATCTGAAAAGCTGTTGGAGGTATTTCCAATCATCAGATTGAAATACAGAGCTTTTAATGTTTCAATGAATAAGGAGTAGAGTTCATTATCAGTAATTGGAGGATACACCTCCGCTGCTTTCTCTCTCCATCTCTGGGTATACTCCTTAAAGCTTTCTCTTTCTCTCTGCACCAGATTTTAGAGGCCTCTCCTTGTGGGGGTAACGTCATAGTTGAATTTGTACTGTTTCAGGAAGGCGTCGGCCAAATCTTTCCAAGAGTGCAGTTTGCTCCTATCTAATTGAATGCACCATCGTAAAGCTGCCCGGGAGAGACTCTCGTGGAAGAAGTGGACCATAAGTCTATCATCTTCCGTAAGGGCGGACATCTTGGCGATATAATTAGCTAGGTGAATGTGAGGGTCTAAATTCTAGGTGTATTTGTCGAAGTCTGGGACTTTGAATTTGGGTGGCACCACCACATCCGACATCAATCTTAGCGATGACACATCTACCGAACCATACATATTCAGGCCCTCTATTGCCCTTAATCTTTCTTTAAGAGCAAAAAGCTTCTCATTCTCTCTTGCTCTCCTCTCTCCTACTGCATGAGCTATTCCCCCTATTGGGAGACAAGGGGCAAGGTGAACTGGAGGGATCGGGATAGAAGGGTGTAGCTCGGCATTTGAGATAGCCGGGTAATAGGGGAAAGGTAAGTCATTATTTAGGAGGGATGGATTGACAGTGATTGTCGGATCCAGACTAGGTGGCTAAAAAGTAAAAGAGGTTGAAACTTGGTGAGAATCAACCGTTGTAGGAAGTGGGGGAGGTAATGGCAAATTTGGTTATGATGCAGGCTTATTTTGGGATATCTCCTTCATTGGTTTCATGAGCTCTGAGACTTGATCTCTCAATTCGGAAACTTGTCCCTATAGGTTCTGGACTTGTTTCTGATCTTCCATTATCTTCTTCATTCGTGATCTTGTTAAGTACACTCATCTCGGTCAAACTGCTTGTTTGGTCAGGCTTGCTTTGCTTGAAGCAATGTTGGTTTCCTGTGGGAGAAATCATTAAATGAATTTCAAATTTTGTTAAACATTAAAGGTCCTATCTTGGACAAAGGATATGTTGGTGTGTGAAAGCTAAGAATGGAATCTGTAGAAGGATAATTGCGTCAATTTTATCATGGCGTCGCTAGATAGTCTAAAGGTGAATAACTGGATCGAATGCGTGTCTATGATACTTGTCCATATGGCACATTCGTCTTTTCGTACAACCCTAGCGAGGATAGTTCCTATGGGAGTTATACTATTCATTCACATTTTGTTAAACAATGGTCCAGAGCAATTCATTAATCAAACAGTTCATACATAGCATTTTTTACAATTGTCTAGGCTCAGGGAGACTTTTTATAATGCAATGGCATCTTGTGAGGTACTCATAGAGTATTTCTTCTTATCTAGCGGGGTTGAATGTTCTCAAGGCATATTCAGATTCTGGCAAGAGCTCTTGTTTCCCTTATGCCATCATTCTTTCTAGCTGGTTAACATTTTCTCTCAGCTCTTGATGTAGGGTAGCTTGTCTTTCTTTTCCTTTTCTTTCTTTAGCACATTCCTTCAAAATGTCATTGATAAGCTATGCTTGCTCCTTTAGTTTGAGCTTCTTCTTTTTGCTTTCTTGCTTATACTCTTCCATGAGTACCTCTTGGTATTCCATTCTTTCTTGCAACTTGTCATTTCGAACTCCTGCCTCTCTTATTGAGCCTTGGAGGGAGATCTTTTCCTCTTCCCACCACGTTTCTTGTTTCTGAAATTTCACCTTTTCTGTCATTGCTTCTTCCCTGAGCCTTTTCACCTCATTTTTTAGGATTTGCTATTGGTCCTCCAACTTCCTTATCTACTCTAACAATCGCTGGTTCTCGGCATTCGATCTCTGCGGAGGGCTGACCAACTAAGCATTAGCTTCTTCTGGAAGAATTTTCTGATGAGGGGTGCTACCTTTAGGTTCTGTTGGTTCAGCAATCGAGTATCCCTGGTCTCTGTTAGCCCTCCATTTGAGGTAATCTTCTATGTGATCAGCCCTTTGGGTGATCATTCAATCATAGTAATGCTCTCCTAAGATTTGCGGAATACTTTCAATTCTTCCTCGCTGCCAAGCTCATGATAGAAGTGAACTTGATGGAGTCCTTCAGCATTGAGCGTGGATTGGGTTGAATCGAACTGCCTCATTACCAAAGCCGGGGCGTAACTCATGTATCCGGTCACTCCGATCAAAGATACTAAATGATTATTCCCCGTACTGAACAATATAGGTTGACCCAGCGTCCATAGTTTCCTCCAGCAGTAGTTGTGACTATTGAAGCTTAAAATTTGCTCTTGCCATTGCCGTTCATTCTTCAGAATGATTGCTAATCTAGCCATTTTCTCAATAAGCAGCTGGTTGGGATACCAAGTTATCCCCTTGGTCTCCAGAGGACTCATGTGACTGAGTATCCAAAGGTGTAGCAATTGAGAACAGCACTTAATAGATCCCTTGCCTTGTCGTCGATAATAAGTAAGAGTTAACAGGGTCTTTGCAAGGATTACTGCCCAGAACATCTCCGTGACACTGCAGGTTATAATTCCCAAAGGTCTAGGGAATAAGATCAGGCCGTAGATCCCCAGAGCTAGTGCCAATGAAGCTTGCTCCCATTGTTTGTTCTGGATGTACAGGTCTAACTGCTTCTTGAGGTAGGTCCAATACCACCCATGTGTGTTCCCTTTGATAGTTTCTCTTGCCTTTGCTTCCTCTGGGGGGATCCCTAACATATGCGCAAATCATTTCCAAGTCTACCTATGCTCGAGGTGTAGGTAGATCCGATTCTGTGCCACATAAGGAATCTCTAGCAGCGCCTGATATTCTTCCATAGTGGGAGCCATATCGATGTCGTTGAAGGAGAACACCCCATACTTAGGGTTCCAAATTGACAGCATGGCTTTTAGCGTCGGAACTTGGACTCTGACCCGTATTAAGGTTGCAATCCTTCCATATTTTTCCTCAAACTTTGACTTGACGTGATCGGAAAGCGATTGCCAACTACTAAATAGACCCTCGATACCGGTCATTCTGACTTCGACCTTGCTTGGGTTTAATGGAGGTAACAGGCCAGTATCTGCCCTGGTGACATTACTTTGTGGGGACTCTGAACTATGAGGCAGTCTGGACCATGGTCTAACATTTTGCTCTTGTCTAGGGACTTCTTTCGTCGACTAACTCGAGGATGCCATGTTGAAATTGATGTTTAATCTTTTACAGACTCTAATTCTATAATGCCTGTGGAGAAAACTCGTTAGCAGGACAAATCCAGGTAATTTCGAATTACACCGTTGGCAGGGCTATACCTACACATCCATCAAAGTAGGAGGATGTGTAGATCATCCTAACAGTATGATTCAAAATTACTCTCGAAAAAAAAAAACACAAGAAAACACAAATAGAGTAGGGTGAGAGCAAGTATATCCCTTTTGTCCTAAAATAGGGAGAATCCTAGTACTGGGTAAGTGCTACCTAATTGAATAGTTCTATCTTATGAGGTAGTTTGCTATGGCTTCCAGCTACTATGATAGTTTAGCTCAAGGTCTAATTTTCTAAAAGTCACAGGTTCCCAAATTGCCCCTACTATAAATAGTAGAGCCCCATTCCATCACCATGATACTAACGGGAGAATTCCACGGGTATCGCAGTGGATAGAACAAGTTTCAATTTGAGCAGAAGCCTTTACGGATACTAACGGGGTAAAACCCACAGGTACCGCTACATGACTCCCTCCTACTTCTCTAAAGGGTAAGAAAGCCCGGGTATAGGGCTGAAGTGTGTGAGGACGTTGTGTAAGTACTCAGTGTGTGAAGGGACACATTTACCTCTTCCCTTGGTGGGGGAGTTTTTTTTTACTTTTTTTTTTTATGAAAGTTGCTGTGGGAAATAAGACAATCAAAATAAGCAAAAATGGTTAGAATAATAACAAATCAATACATCAAGATTTTCAAATTTTGCAAATTAAACCCCCCTAATTACGATTTCAATTTATATGAGCATAAAACTAAATCTATTCTTGGACCTCTAGACCAAGGTATTAAAAAAAAGTCCCTAGTAGAGTCGCCAAGTTGTCGCAAGGTATTTTGCGGTCACCTAGACGAACACTCACCAAAGTGGGAAAAGTGAGGAGTCGCCACTTTAATTTTGAGGGAAATTAAAGAAAACCATTTGTGAAGGTAAATAAAAAAAACACCACTTCGAAAGACAGAGATTCTAGGTTTGAGGTCCGTATACGGGTGGGGAAGGTGTTAGGCACCCCACCTCGTCCTTTAATGAGGGTAAATAGATTTAATGTTATACTCTTCATAAGTTAAAAAGATAATTAGAGGGCTGGGATAGTGATGATGTTAATCCTTTATGTGAAATAAAGGAATATTTGATATTTCACTTATTTTGGATTGCCCCAAGAACACAAGTTCATGAGATGACTCTTTAGTGATTAAGTGTCGAGTAAAGTTATCTTGTGTATTGGAATTGTGTTATTTTAATTTATATTTTGTTAAAAGAGCTCGGATAAGAAGTTTCTACCGATCTCTAAGCATGTTTTTAGAGTTTTAAGCGGAAGATTTTGGGTAAAAATTCTCCTCCGATCTCCACAGATTTTATTAATGTTTTGGCTGAGAATCGGGTAAGAACTCTCCCCCGATCTCTTAAAGTATTTGGTTTAAAGTCTTTTAGTGGAGGATCTCGGATAAGAACTCTCCTTCGATTTCCATGTTTTATTTAAATGAGAATTAGGTAAGAACTCTCCCCCGATCTCTTAAAGTATTCGATTTAAAATTTTAAGTGAAGGATCTTGGATAAGAACTCTCCTCCGATCTCTATGTTTTATTTAAATGAGAATCAGATAAGAAGTCTCCCCTGATCTCTTAAAGTCTTTGGTTTAAAATTTTAAGTGAAGGATCTCGGATAAAAACTCTCCTCCGATCTCCATGTTTTATTTAAATGAGAATCAGGTAAGAACTCTCCCTCGATCTCTTAAAGTGTTCATTATGATCGCATATCGTAAGGACCTTGGACTAAGGTTTCTGGCGCCTTCAGGCGCCAGAAACCCGTACAAAGCTTTTCTTAACCCACTGATGCCTCATAACTAGAGGGTGGATATAAGACCGAACTTTTCGCCGATCTCCTATGCGATCGCCTTGTCAGAACTCTTTGGCTAGCGATATCCGATCTCTTTTGGTTACTAGCTCGGGACCCGATCTCATCTCGTTTCTTGATTTATTATGTTATCTCCTGGGCTCATTTCGTAGCCCGACCTTGTAACTTGTTCCTCTAACCTACTATTTGACCTTTTATTATTTTTATTTGTTCGAAAAAAAAACTTTCACGTTAAGATACTTCTACCAATATCTTTTAAGTTACCTACGAGTTGCCCACAACCAGGACACCTACTTTCAAAGGAAATGAAAACTAAGAAGAAATAAATAAAGTTTACGAGTGAATAAAAGAAGTAGCCTTAGGAAGTAACTATCGGCCTAAATAATCTACGTTGGGATTTTTAATGTGATCGAACATAATGGAAATTTCAAGAATAAAAACAGATAAAATGAAATACGAGTATTCGGCAAAATGACAGTCTAGACACTTACCTGTGGGAGGTTGAGGCTGTTGAGCTGACTCTGGTATCCACAAGCCTTGTGGAGATGGAAACCGATGGCCAAAAGACTAAAACTTACCCGACGTAGCAGGAACCAGGTCGGAATGAAGTTGAATGAGGAGAGTAATATACTGATATCGGGAGGTGGGAATGAAACTGAGTAAAGAAAATGGCCCTGCGGAGCGATGAACAGGCACTGAAAATGGAGATTTCAGGGTTCAGAACTCCTTCGATGAAGATACTTAAGAAAACTGGTTTCTAAAGTTTCTTGAAAGCTTAGAATGACAAAGTAGAAAGACTGAATTAAATTTCAGAGCCTTTCCAGTATAATCACCACCACCTTTTTTGTCCTCGCCTCTTCTACAGTATTGCATGCAGGTATTTATAGGGAATGGGTGGTCCTAATGAAGGGTCAGGATCTCTCCTGGGGAGACGGAGGGTTTGGATTCAAAACAACATAATCCAATGTCTGAGAATTAAAGAGGATAAAAATGGACGGCTGGGATCCTATTCAGAATATCCGTCCTTTCTCTTCTTAATCCAACGACTCAGGGTCTTGCCTTACAGGATGGATTCGAGGGCTGGGAATGAAAAGCGCTGAACCTGTCATCTACTTTTGATCCAAAGGCTCCGGGTTCATCCTTACAAGTATGATCAACGGTGGAGATTGAGATGTACAGGACTGCTATAACTGTTTTGGCATCTTTCAGCAATGTGGGCGATTTTGCAAATGAGGCGTGCGGTGAAGATTTGATCACACCTGCAATGCTTTAACTAACTCGGCTCTGATTATGAAGAGTGTTATTGGAAGTCATTTTATCCTCTTTGTGCTTTCTGATCTCTATTCCTTCCGATCTCTCTACTGTGATCCTCTTCTTTTTCGATCTTTCTCATATCGGGTCCCTCATCGCTTCCTGATATCTCCCATTTTAGATTTCTCCTCTTTATCCGATCTGCCTTAGTCAAAGCAATTAATTCTTCGGTTATCGATGCATCCGATTCGGTTTCTGTATGCAATAAATGCTTAGGCCATATATATATGCACCAGCGAGAAAGTTCCTTCACACTTCATTTCTCCTCCTTCCATTTCTCCATTTCTCCCATTCTAGCTCCTCCGATAACAATTCTGACCATGGTGACTGCTTTTGATCTTTTTCCGACTTTTTTCTTTGCCCTTCTCCTGAAAATTTATGATCCTAGTGATCGAAGAACCATGAGGACAACATCCAATGACAGTGAGGGATCCGAACTAATTTACCGATCAAGATTGAAAGTGACGATCGTGCTGATCTCGAATCGGTCTACCGATATAATCGGTGAATCGATCTCGGGTGAGAGGATTGCTAATTTCAAATCTTAATGTCGGTGATCACCTCTTGAAGTTCATTTGGCCCCTCACCACATTGAGCGTCTCGACTATAGCTCGGTTTTGGTCGATGACATCGACGATGACTCCACTCACCATCATGAGAGTTATAGTCACCCTATCTGAGCTGCACATCTATCCAATACTTGTGGCCAGCTTTCTGATCAAACACATCTTTTGATTCAGCCACAAGACTAGGCTTTGACATAGGCCGCTACTAGGTGAGATGTAGTGCTGATCTTTAGAGATCGCCCAAATAATGTAATCCGATCTTTTGAGATCACCCAACTGATGTAATCCGATCTTTTGAGATCGCCCAATTGATGTAATCCAATCTTTTGAAATGAAATGAAATCTTATTTAAACATCTTGTTTCATTATCGCACTATTTATTTTTCGATCTCTGATAAGTGCATCCGATCTGGTCGCTATTTGCCGATCCCTGAGTTTGAAAATTGACTTTAGTAAGCCAATCTCATTTGTTTGAATTTTTATTATGTTTCTAGAATCTTCTTGTGACGTGTCGAGGAAACAAACCGATTCCACTAACCAATGTGTCGCTTGGGACTTCGCGAACATTTAATGCCCAGACGGCTACAAATAGGGGTGAAGTGAGTCAGCCATTTCCTCATGTCATTTTCAAAACTTTCCTTAACACTCTCAACATTTCCTCTCGCATTCTAAAGTTTCCCGGCACCGATCATATTTTGGTAAGGTCTTTGATTCTCTTCTCATTTAATTTCTCTTGTTTTCTGTGAAAATGAGTGGAACCGAGGGTTAGAGAGCTGCTAGTCTACCTTCCGTTCACATCTCATGGACATCGGACGAAGTTGAGCTAATGAGGCCAAGTGGGAGACCTGAACCTTTTGCAACCTCCGCCCCAGCTTGCGGTCAGGTTGCTCAATCCAAACGAGCCTCTACTTCGAGGAAAGAAAATCTTCCCGTGGATGAGTTGCCGTCAGTTCTCCAGGAAACCAATCTGCACTCCATTAGTCAAGAATATAACTTTCGGCCTGACTCTTACGAGTTTATCAGATGCCATGGCGATCTCCAAGCTGATCACTTCTTTGAAGAAAATTACGTGATCATGGTGTATGAAGAGTAATTAAAAGCCGGGCTTCGGTTCCCGCTTGACGACTTCTTTAAGGCTGTTTTGAAGTTCCACCATGTATGTGTAGCCCAAGTGCATCCGAACTCATGGCAGATTTTAGCGGCTTTAGGGGGCTTTTGCCAAGCTAAGAAGCTCGAGCCTACAGCGAAGGTTCTTGCTAAGTTGCATAGACTTTCTCACCGGAAGGACGACGAGTACTGGTTCTTCCAAGCCAAGCCGCACTGTGGGCTTTTTACAGACCTCCCCTCTTCATTGAGGAACTGGAAGAACCGATTCTTTATATTGAGGAACAAGAACCCGAATGGCTTCGAAGGTTTCCCACGCAGTTGGCAATACTTGGTCCCCTCGACTCCAAAAGAGGTCGCTTTGAATAGAGACGAGGATGCCATGGTAAAGGAATTGAAGGGGCAAGCGGCCACCCAAAAGTATTCTTACCCATATGCCGTAATGGCCGAACTGAGGTGGTGGCTTACGAGGGTGATCGCCAACGAAGATTATGAACTGTAGCTTTCTGACCTCAGACCCGGTATTGGTATAACCTAAACCTTTAGCCTCCTGACTCAAGTGATCTCACTAACTTGTTTTTCCATGCAGGAATGGCTGGAGGTGAAAGTGCAAAGGAGAGCCACAAGCGGAAAAGAGAGGTCTCCAGGAAGGTGCGAGAAATGAAGATCGCCACGGCATCCCAGACGCCAAGGCGAGATTCGAGAGAAGTGTCGAGCTCTTTGTCCTGACCTGCAAAACAACCGATCCCAGAGGTGGAGATCGCTCCTTCCCCTCCTCAACAGGAAGAACCGCCACCTCTGCCTATTTCCTCAAGTGCCGAGGGAGGATCTTCTCAACCTGCTGTAAGGCCCCTTTCTCGTGGCGCCCAAGTCCTCATTCACTCTCTCAAGAAAAACCGCTCAGTTCAGGGGAATTCAGGCTTGGCCAAAGTTCTGGGTGCCACCATATTCCTTCAAGATGATCATAACAAGCTGACCCGGGATAGCCTTGATAATCTCTTGGCTCAGATGATGAGCTTGAGCGTGGAGAGCCTGGTGAACCAACACATAATCAGGGAAAAGGCTCACCTCCTGAGGCAGAAAATTCTAAAGGCGGTCCTGGATGCCGCTTTCGCCTGAGCCCAACTTTCATCCGCTCAAGACTATATCACCAAGATTGAGGGTCGGACAAAATCTTATGAGGACAAGATAGCCGAACTGGAGCATGAACTAGAAGAAGGTCGGGCCTGCTGAACTACCAATGTCACTCACCTCACTGAGGAGCTCAAAGTGAAAGAAGAGGAGGCCGTGACAAGGGAAGCTGGCTCTTATGTGAATGCACATGGCGATCTTCTGGCCGAGCTTGTAAGGCGCTATCCTGGGGAAGACTTCTCCTGGATGGTTGATCTTGTTCCTAGAGATGAAGAGGGTAGCGAGGAGGAGCCCAAGAGAGAGAGAGAGAAAATGAGAGAAACGACGATGTACCTAGAGAACAGGCTAGGGGAGACCCTCCAGCCGAATGACTTGTAAATTTTATTTTGAGATGCAATGAAGTCCTTTTTGTTCAATTTCTTGATGAGATCGGAAAGTGTCCAAATTGTATAAGTACTTAATTGCTTTGAACGTGTTGGATAGTAAGCTTAAAAGCAACCATTAACCTAAGTATAAAAGATCGGAAAAACATTATACATAAGCTTAAGATCGGACTAAGCATTGGAATTGGAAAGTTTGGACATTGATTTGAATTCTAAAGATCAGGATCGTCATTAGACCGGATAGAGACCTTAACTTCACTTTAATACCTGGGGCATTCAAGTTAGAACCCAATCCTGACATTAGCCAAATGAAGTTCCACAATATTTGTAAGAAGAGATCAGAAAACTATTAACTAAGTATGGGATCGGTTTATTCCATGGTCGAGCAATCGGTGAGTTCGGAAAAGTCATTTATGATCGAAGGACATGGGCTAAGATTGGATGATGAAGTCAATTTTAAAGTCCCTTAACTTCAGAGGTCGGCCAAAATATGGTGTCGACAATTGGTACATGATAAGAGAAAAAGGACAGTTCTGTAGACTCCCTTCTCAAGGTATTAAAGGATAGGTTATAGTTCAGTACAAGAGGAAGTAATGATTGTAAATCAATGAAAAATAAGCTATATAATATCGTTAGATAAAAGAAAGTTGGAAGTGAAAATTTGAAATAGTTGGCTCAAATATAACAAAGAAATATTACGAATATTAGTGAGAGTGCTGATTAGAATAGTCAGAGGACCAAAACAGAGTAATATCGAAGTATAGTGAATTTATTAGGGATGTTAAGAGGTACTAAATTTTGACTCGACAGTCGAGTCAAGGAAAAAAAGTAAGGATGAGGATGGTAAAGGAATGACATTAGGAAAAATATTTATTATGGCATAAACACATAGAAGCGCGAGCTTCGAAGTAAGTTAACTTGTGACAGTTTTAAGAGCCCAACCATGGAGCTCAAAATTGTGGGATAAGGATCAACCTTTGTTGTCCCTAATTCAAGTTAAAGTAAGTAGTATGGAGAACTCGTAAGGATGTTAGCACATGGGACGAAACCGGTAAGAAATAAACAAATACCATTGAGTAAAGTATTATGGACCATTATTCAGACTATGAAACTACATGGAAATGTGAAAAATATGTGAGAAAACAACACATATGGCTGTTTAAGGCCTGACAATGGACAAAATTTCGAAGACGAAATTTTTTTTAAGGGGGAGAGAATTGTAACACCCCTACATGCATAGTCTTGTGCAAATCACTGTTCCGGTGGCCGGTATCAGTCCGGACAATTAAGAGGATTAGAACTATATTGAAGCCATTTAGAAAAGCCCTAAATAAAAATAAATAGCAATAATATGAAGGTAAAAAGGGAATAAAGAAAAACAGAACATAAAAAGTTAAATGAGCTAGGGTCACAGCGATGGATGACCGCACCGGGAAGTGACTGCGAGATCAGTCAAAACTCTAATTTTGTAAGGGACATTATGACACCGTAGTCCTAGGAAAAATTACGAAGCTATGGGAAATGTGAAAATCACAGAAAAGACAAAGAACCAGATCAAATAATTAGATTAGGTTCCGGAAGAAATACAGAATTATTGGTAAATCGGATTAGTCCGGTGAGGGGTAAAGTGGTCAATTCACCCTTATAGGTGACTCATGACCTAACTGTCTAATAAAAACTGAGAAATTAAAATTATGAGATATATAATTAAATTTAAGAAGTGGGGAAAAAGAAAGGAAAAGAAAAGAAATTAAAATAGGAATAATGACATCACCCTAATGACCTAAGCATGAGGTTATAAATAATTTTCATTTAAATCATTATTTGACCAAGTCAACTAAGAGATAAAAACCAAAAAAAAAAAAAAATAAAAAGCCATTTTCATTCCCTTATTCTTCATGGCCGGCCTATCCCCTCTCTCTCCTCTCTTTCATTTCTCTCACTAACCACTATTGAAACTTAATCCCAAGCTTTTGAAACCCTAAAGTCCACCATAATTACCCTAGTTTCTTTGATTAGATCTTATGTTTGAGTTTTGAAAAGAAGCTTAGAGATGTAAATTGAAGGAAAAGTTGAAGAGATTTGAAGATTCAAAAACTTCATAAAAAGATTAGTGATTTTCCTTCAAATTCTTCTATTTTTATGAGTTAGATACTTGAATCAAGTAGGAAATTGATGAATTTATGCTAAGAACCATGAAAATCATACACATGAGGGACCCCATGAATTTACACCATGTTTGTGAGAAGGGAAATTTTAGTGATTTAGATGAAATTAACTATGTAAACATGCTTGAATGAGTGTAGAAATGTGAAGTATGCATTTAAATTGCATGAATTGAATTAATGGAAACTTAGGGTTCTTGACCCTTAAGGTTTTTGGGGAAAGATTTTGAGAATATGGTAAATTGATGTACTTTGACCTAAGTGAGGTTAAAAATGGTTAATTGGTGCAATTTAGAATGTGTTTGAATGGTTAAAATTGAAATGGGATTGTGAATGTGTGATGTTCAATTCTGGACAGCTTGACCCTTACCCATTCAAATAGGTATAACTGGAAATTGGTTGCTCCAATTGGTATGAGGCCAATTGGAGATGACAATTAAGACATAATGCAACAATTTTGGTGAAGAAACCTTGCCCTAAAACTAAACACAAAGTGGTGTAAAATTAGGTCAAATCCGGGTAAGGCACACTGCCACTGTACATAAATGACCAAATGAATAGTATTTGTTCAATTGGCCATAACTTAGCCTAAGCAGGTCCAAATGACCTGATTTTTTAACCATTGGAAAGCTATGACATATTACTACAACTTTCATGAAGAATATAAACCCAAATTCTGCCCATCACCAAGTCAAATTGTCAACCAAAATTGGTTGCTCAAAAATGCCAGAACCAAATTTGGTACCCAGAATCTGGGTTTGGACCAAACCAGCCAGCCTTAGAAAAATGGCCATAACTTGAGCTACAAAACTCCAAATGGAGTTATTCAAAAAAGAAATTAAAGAACACATATTAAGGAACAACTTTGATGAAGGAAAGTTGGCCAAAATTTCACTGTAGACAAACCAATAGAAAAGTAGAAACTTGTGACCCAAAACTGAAATTTTTTGGATTTTGCTTAGGTAGTTTAGAAATTTAATTAGCAATCAATGCTAACAAATTTGACACCTAAAATGTGATATGTGAGTGCAATTAGAGTTAATAAACCTATTTAGAAGGAAAAAGTCAATATTTTGACTTGAATAGTGCTATGAATAGTATCACCATACATAAAAATGTAAAGAACCGTAATGAGTAGGATAAGTCTGCAAAGAAATTATTGGAATTAATTATTAGAAATGGAATGAAGGGATGTTGAAGCACTTTAAATTTATGTGTTTCAGTTGGAAAGGGATCTTCAAAGGAGAAATGAAAATTTGAGTATTTTGTTCACAACTATTTTTAATTTGTTCATGTTTGCATATTTTATTGGACTAAATAATTTTAGTTTCCTCATGTATCATGTTTACCAATTATTGAATTTATTTCAATGATTATTGAAATGTGTTATGGTATGAATGAGTTTAGTTTTGGAAAATGAAATTAATTATGATTTTATTTTGTTATGAATTGAATGAAACTAGCTTCGGAAAAATTTGATTGAAATACGTTTACATGGTTTACATGGAAAATTTGATTTGAAAAATGGTTTATCCTTAACATGGGAAATGGATTATATATGTTTTGAATTGTGATGGGCATAAAAAATTATTGGATATTGGAATTGATTTTGAATTGAATTTTATTGTGATTTATGCTCACAAAAAGGACAAGAGATTCATGATGTGTTTTATATCGTACTATAGATGTTTGACTAAGTTATTACCCGTCCCTCATTTGTTGAGGAGACACTGGAGTTAGCTTTATTTTGATTACCATGGTACGTGCACATACTTAGATTCTCCTCTTATTAGGGGTTAGATCTAAGTTTCTCATGGCCCTTTTGGAAGTTACATTGTTGTGGTGTTGTAATGTGCACGATGATTCGATCTCCCCAACCATAGGGAGTTAGAATCACAATTCGAGCTCCCCGACCATAGGGAGTTAGAATCGCTTTGAAGATGACTCTTACGGATTAGTCCGGCATAGTTAGTGAAATAAAGAATAATTTTGGAAAGTGAGAAATGGTGATTTTAAACTGTTATTTGAGTAAAATTGATTTGAAAGAAACTATTTGTTTTGTAATAACTATTTTCATAGTTGATGGAATTGTTTCAAATGACCAATTACGATTGGAAAAAATTCAATTGTTGACTAATGCCGCTTAATTATTTGATTTGTACGTTGAAAATATTGATTTTGATTTGATGAATTTCAAGATGTCCAAATTCTTTGCTATAATTTTGTCAATGTATAGTGTATTATGTTTTAAATTATAGTTGTACACCACTGAGTTCACCACTCAGTAATAGCTTTGTATGCTGTCACAGGTGAAAGGACTATAGAGCAGCTGAGTAAGATTCTTTCAAGACTCATTGGGATTAGCTACGAGTATATCATATGTATACCCTTGTACTTTCAATTTTGATGTATGCATGTAATTATATGTATGTAATTTATTTGAGCAGTTGTACAAAAACTCTTATAAAATATTTTGGTATGTAATTAAATATAAATTATTGTAATGTAAATTTGAGATTTTTATTTATCTATATAGTTTTGTAATATTAATTTTATTACCTTAATGAATGTAATATTCAAAATTCTTTCTGAGTTTGGTAATGAATGATTTGTTTCCTCTATGATGAGTTTGACTTAAAAATTGAATTGAGTTGCTTGTATTGATTTAGGGAGATGAAATTGAGTTTATTGGAGTTGTGGTTGAGAAAACATATTGGAAGTGTTTTTCTTTTCGGGTTTTGAAGAACTGTTTTCTCAAAATACAATGCAAGACTCACGAAATTTTGAAAAATTTTCATAGCATCAGATTTTAATCGAGGATTTGATCCATGACCAAAATTTCAATTAAAGGCTTTTTAATAAATATTCAACATTCCCACCACTATAAAAATGATTGGAAATTGTTTTAAAATCTCTTGTAGTATATTTAATGGGTTACCAGTAGGCGAAGTATGGTAATTCATCAGGTGTACTATGGGAGCATGTTACATCTTATGAGGAGTAGGGTGTGACATATGGTTTCTCCAAAGAACTTTCACCAATGGTATTCTTTTATTCCTCAGCTCCTTGATTTCTCAGGCTAAGATCTTTACTGGTTCCTCTTCATATGTCAAATTAGTTTGTATATCAATGGTCTCCATCAATAAGACATATGAGGGATCTGATCTGTATCTCCTTAGTATTGAGAAATGAAATACATTGTGAATCTTGTCCAGCTTTGGTGGTAATGCTAGCCTATAGGCTATGGAACCCACACGTTCAATGATCTCGTATAGACCGATAAACCTAGGGCTCAACTTACCCTTCTTCCTACATCTGAGCACCTTCTTCCATGGTGACACCTTTAAAAAGACTTTATTGCCAACCTCGTACTCAATATCTTTCCTCTTTAAATCTGCATAAGACTTCTGTCTATCTAAGGTGACTTTTAGACTATCCATGATGATCTTTATTTTCTTCTCAGTTTGTCTCACCAAGTCTAGTACTATTAACTTATCTTCACTAAGCTCAGTTTAACATAGAGGTGTTCTATATTTTCTTCTATACAAAATCTCATATGGTGCCATCTTTATGCTTGATTGGTAACTATTATTGTATGCAAATTCTATCAATGGGAGGAACCTATCCCAACTCCTTCCAAAATCAATAATGGAACTTATAAGCATATCCTTAAGTACCTGAATCACTCTTTCTAACTGACTATCCATTTGAGGATGGAAAGCTGTGCTAAAATTGAACTTGGTACCTAAGGCTTCATGTAGCTTCTTCCAAAACCTCGATGTGAATCTCGAGTATTTATCAGATATGATAGATGCAGGCAATCCATGTAATCGAACTATCTCATTTATGTATAGCTCTGCTAACTTTTCCAATGACTAGTCAGTTCTAATAGGTAAAAAGTGAGCAGACTTAGTTAACCTATCGACTACCACTCATATTGCATCATACTTCTTCTATGTAAGAGGTAGACCAATGTTAAAGTCCATTGTGATGTGATCCCATTTTCACTCCTGCATTGTAATTGGTTGAAACAAACCCGATGGAACTTGATATTCGGTCTTGACTTGTTAACATGTCAGGCTTTTGTTTACATAATTGGCAATGTCTTTCTTCATACCAGGCTACCAATAATGAGTTTTCAAGTCTTTATACATCTTGGTGCTTCTTGGATGCATGGTATTAAAGCTGCTATGTGCCTCTTTAAGAATGGTCCTCTTAAGTTCTTCATCGTTCAGAACATATATCTTTCCTTTATAATAGAAGTGACCATCTCCTTTGATCTCATACTCACTCTCCTTCCCTTCTTGGATTTATCTAATAATAGTTACCAATCTTTCATCCAGCTTTTGAGCTTCTTAAATTTGCTGCGATAAACTTGGATTTACTTGCAGCTCAGCTACAATAGCTCCATCTGGTGCTAGGGTCATGCGAGCATTCATGGCTCTCAAAGCTGCCAGAGATTTCCTACTTAAAGCATCAGCTACTACATTCGCCTTCCCAGGGTGGTAATCAATTATGCAATCATAATCTTTCAGGAATTTGATCCATCTTCTTTGCCTCAAATTGAGTTCCTTCTGAGTTGGCAAGTATTTGAGACTTTTGTGATCTGTATAGATATAGCACTTCTCCCCATATAGATAATGCCTCTATATCTTTAATGCAAACACAATTACTACAAGTTCTAAATCATGAGTTAGGTAATTCTTTTCATATGGCTTAAGTTACCTAGAAGCATAAGCAACCAATTTCCCTTCTTGCAGTAGCACACACCCCAGTCTATTGTGCCAGGCATCACTATAGATCACGTAGTCTTTCCCTGATACTAGTTATGTAAGAATGGGTGCTTCTGTAAGCATTGCCTTCAACTTCTCAAAGCTTGCTTGACATTTATCATTCCATTCAAACTTGACATTCTTATGCAGCAACCTGGTTAATGGAGTTGCAATGAGTGAGAACCCCTTCACAAATCTCCTGTAGTAACCTACCAACCCTAAGAAGCTTCTAACTTCTGTCACATTCTTAGGCAGCTTCCACTCAACGATGGCTTCTATCTTTTTGGGATCAATCCTAATCCCATTAGCTGACACTATATGTCCAAGGAAAGAGATCTCATTCAACCAAAACTCACACTTGGACAATTTAGCATATAGCTTTTTCTCCCTCAATGTCTACAGTACAATCCTTAGATGTTCATCATATTCCTCCCATTTCTTAGAATACACCAACATGTCATCAATGAAGACCAATACAAATTGATCTAAGTAAGAATGGAAGATGTGATTCATAAGGTCCATGAAAGCCGTTGGTGCATTAGTTAAGCCAAATGGCATCACCAGGAACTCATAATGCCCATAGCGGGTTCTGAAGGCTGTCTTAGGCACATCAGACTCCTTTACTCCCAATTGGTAATACCTAGATATAAGATTAATCTTGGAAAAGATGCTTGCTCCCTTCAGCTAATCAAACAAATCTTCTTTTTTGGGCAAGGGATATTTGTTCTTCACAATCACCTTATTTAGTTGTCTGTAATCAATATATAATCTGAGTGTCCTGTCTTTCTTCTTCAAAAATAATACCATTGCTCCCTAGGGCAACACACTAGGGCGTATAAACCCTTTATCAAGCAACTCTTGCAACTATATTTTCAACTCCTTCAACTCAGTGGGTGCCATCCTATAAGGAGCAATGGATATTAGTGCTGTACTAAGCATCACATTAATGGCAAACTCCACCTCTCTCTTTGGAAGCAAATTAGGAAATTCCTCAAGAAGTACATTCGGGAAATCACACACTGTGGGTATATCATAAATACTAGGCCCTGCCTCCTAGTATTGACCACACTAGCTAAGTAAGCTTCACAACTCTTCCTTATCAACTTCCTTACTGTAATGGCTGCTATGACACTAGAGAGATAATCTATTCTCTCACTCACAACTGTCACCTCTTCATTGTCAGAAGTTCTCAATGTGACAACTCTTCCTTATCAACTTCCTTACTGTAATGGCTGCTATGACACTAGAGAGATAATCTATTCTCTCACTCACAACTGTTACCTCTTCATTGTCAGAAGTTCTCAATGTGATTCTTTGTAGGCAACAATCCATACTAACTTGGTGTTTTGACAACCAATCCATCCCCAAAATCACATCAAACTCATGAAAAGGTAATGCTATCAAATCAACTGGAAACTCACGTTCTTGAATTCTCAAAGGACAATCCCTATAGATCCTGTTCACTGTCACACTATGGCCTGAAGGGTTTATGACTAGAATATCTTGCTCAATTGTACCCTCTTGTAAACCCCTCTCTTCTGGTATAGTGGTACAAATATATGAATGTTACACCTTACCCCTCTGTAAGGCATAACATGATCCTATAGTATACCTAATGAATTACTGAACTCCGTCGACCAATAATCCATTAAATATACTACTAGATATTTTTAACCAATTTCTATTCATTTTTGAAGTGGTGGGTAATTTTTAACAGATATTAAAAACCTCTAATTGAAGTTAAATCATAAATCAAATTTTTAGTTAATTTAAAATTTTCGCAATTTTTATAAAAATTTCAGTAGAGTGCCGTCTATAATTTGGAAAAACAGTTCTTCAAAACCCTGTGAAAACACTTCCAATATGCAATTTATTCCTCAACTCCAATATTCTCAACTCAAATCAATCTCAACAATACAATTCAAACTCAGTTTAGTACCATTTCCAGCAATTCTAAAAAAAAAATTTCAAAATAGTTGAGCATTTCATAAATTGATATAAGAGGTTTATATTACAATATTTTTATAGATTAAAATAATTTATAAACTTTATTATACAACTGCTCAAGTCTGAATAATGTACATACATACAGTTCATATACATTAAAATAAAAATTTACAAAGGGGTATAATCTATATACCCAGCAAAAATCCAAAATGTTGTTACTTCAATTCATAAGCAGCCTACTTTACTGCTTTATTTGCCTCTCTACCTGTGACAGCAACAAGGAGCTATCGCTGAGCCAAGGACTCAGTGGTGCACAATTTAAAGGAAATAATTATTTAATAGCAAATAAGTCAGTCGATATGTTAACACATACAATCATGCTTAATTTCGAAAATCTGAAAAAAAAAAATTTAAAAGAATCAAATTTCATTTCATAATTTACCAAATAATATTTTTGACAAGTCACACAGCTTAATCATGACACCAGTGTCCAATTCGTCCTAATAGCCAATGGCTAATGAGGAATACCATAGCTAGCTAGCAAAATATATGAGTACTCATCTTATTTGTCCTCAACTGGCACACACATCTCGACACTTCAGCCAGAGAGGGAATTCAAAACCAATTAGTCCCACTAGGCAAGCTAGTGAGGAATTCAATCAATTAATTATGATCGCTGTGGTTTCAAACTATTCTGCAAGTCTTCCCAGCATCCAAGTATCCATCAAATTACATTCAAACTAATTTCTCAAGAATTAAGTCAATAGCATACACATTGTATCATTCAACATTTTTTATATCAGAAAACCATAAATTTATTTCCCAATTTAATCCAATCAAAATTCAAATTTAAAATCAAAAGAAAGCAATGGTTGTGCACAAACCTTTTATGAGTTGCCTCTTGGCCTTGACTCACTTTTTCTTTATCCTTTCTAGTATTTTTTTCTACTGAAACACACAATTTATAGTGTTTCAGTATTCCATTAAATCACTTATAATAAGAAGTTCTAACAATTAAATTTTTGCAGACTTAATCTACCCACTATGATATATAAAGTTTGGGTCCTTTACATTTTTGGTTATGGTGTTACTATTTATTGCACTATTCATGTCAAAAAGTTGACTTTTACATCTTTAATAGGCATTTTAATTCTAAATGCACCCACATACCATATTTTTTGTCATAATATGTTGGCATTAATTGCAAATCTAAATTCAAAGCTTATTGGGAGAAATTTCAAAAATTCAAATTTGGTCTCCTAAGTTATCTATTCCATTGGCCTTTTCTACAGTGGGAATTTGGCTAAATTTCCTTCATCAAAGTTGTTCCTTAGTGTGTCTAGTTTACTGTCCCTTTTGAATCACTCCATTTGGAGTTTTGTAGCTCAAGTTATGGCCATTTAACTGTAACTGGTCGGATTGACCAAAACCCAGAAATTCTGGGCACATTAGGGTTCTGGCAGATTTGAGGACCAAATTTTGGGTGGTAAATTGACTAGGTTATGGTCAAAATTTGGGTCTACGTTCTTCACAAAAGTTGTTCTACTATGTCATAGCTTTCTAATGGTTCAAAACTCAAGTCATTTGGACCTTTCTACACCAAGTTATGACTTGAACAAGTACTATTCATATGATCAATTCTGTATAGGGGCAAGGTACCTAATCCGGATTGAATCAATTTTTAGACCAACTTGTGGTCAGTTTTAGGGTAGGGTTTCTACATGAAAATTGTTGCATTATGTCTTAATTTTCATCTCTAATTGGCCTCACACCAATTAGAGCAATAGAATTTTAATTATGGTCATTTAAATGGACCATGGTCGGGGTGTCCAGATTGGACATTACACATTCACCATTCAATCTCACTTTAAAGCATTCAATCACACTCCAAATGACACCAATTGACCCATTTAAACCTCAATTAGGTCAATTGGCAGCAATTCCCCAAATCCTTAATTTTTCTTCCATCTTTCTAGTTGCCATAAACCCTAATTTTACTAATTAGCATAATTCATTAAATCAAAGTGTACAAGGCTTACTTACATGCTCCATCAAGCATGAATATCCCTTTAATTCTTACAAATTTCATCAAACCCTAATTAATCACATGCTGGCCAAATTTTCTATGGTTCCTTATCTTCTCATTTTGTTTCAATTTTCACCAATTGTAAATCAACTTAAGTGTCCAAAGATAAATTTAAAGAGAGAATTAGGAAAACCTTCACTAACCTCTTGTGTAGTTTTTCTATCTTCACTTTCCCACTTCCTTCTTGAATTTTCCCCTCTCTAAACCTCTTATTGGAGTTTAATTTGAAGGTTTGTATAAGTTTTAGAAAGGATGTATTGGGAAATTTAGGGTTACCAAAGCTTGAATTTAAGTTTTAATGGAGGAAGAAATGAAAATAAGAGAGAAGAGAGAGAGGGCAAGCTTCGGCCAAGGAGAAAAACAATAGAAGTTTTATTTCTTTTTTCTTTTAATTTGTCTTTTTATTATGTTAATTATCTACAATTTTCATAAATTTAAAAATATATAATTTATTGTGTCATGCTTGTGCAATAGATGATGTCATAAGCTTTTACTTTTTGATTTCTTTCTTTTCATTTTCTTTTTTTTTCACTCACCTCTTCACTTTAAATCTATATTTCATAATTTTAATTTCCTATATTTTTGTGGACATTTAGGCCAAAAGTCACCTCTAAGGGTGAATTGACCGAATTGCCCCTGACCGGTCTAATAAGATTCTTCCAATAGCTCTATATTGCTTCTTGAATCCTGATCTAATTATTTGACCTAGTTCTCAATTCTTTTCCATGGTTTTCACTTTTCCACTACCTTTGCAATTATTTCCAAGGCTACGATGTCACAATGTCCCATACGAATTTAGGGTTTTGACTGATCTCGCAGTCACTTTTCGGTATGGTCACCCATCGCTGTGACCCCAGCTCATTTAATCTTTTATGCTTTATTTTTCTTATTTGTATTTTACCTTCAGGTAATTGCTATTAATTTTTATTCAGGCTTTTCTAGATGGTACAGACATACGTCTAGACATCCTGACTGTCCGGACAGACACTAGTCACTGGAACAGTAGAATATTATAGATTGCTTAATATAGGGGTGTTACAATGAATGTGTCGAACCTGGATCTATCAATGCATGTACTGAGGAGTCAAAGAGAGTAAATATACCAACAATCACATCTGATGCGTCTTGCTCCTCACGAGCTCTAATGGCATAGGCATGTGCTGGTGTTCGGGTGTCAGGTCTCTCTACTGTCTCAGTTGCAGCTCTCTGAGTACCCCCAGCTACTTCAGATCTATTGGGTCTCATACCCCTCTGTGCTGTAGGAATGGACCTCTCTGTCGGTGATGCAGAGATAGTCCTCCTCCTAGGGCAATCTCTCTGAAAATGATCAGTGGCACCACATATGTAACAGGTTCCAGTCAGTCGCCAACATTCGCCTGTATGCCTCTTTCCACAATGGCCACGAGTGGTCAATGGTCCTCATCAGAGACTCCTGGAGCACTAGCCACCGAAGTTGCTAGCTGGCTCCTCCTAAATTTAGACCTCTGTCCCTGTCTCTGGGACTGTGTCTGTCCTCACCAGGTCTCCAAACAAACGTTAGTCACTGGAACAGTAGAATGTACGGAACTACCTAAAGTGAGAGAGTTACAAAAACTTTAGACATCACTCTTATCAATTAACTGATATTCTAAATTTCTATTTCTGCGAGTTGTTCATGTTTCTGTTAAACATGTATCATAGGTAATATTTAAAGTAACGGGATTATGAATTTCAAGTATCTACGTAATACTCTTTTAAACTAATAATTTATATTAGAGTTTGCATTAAACTAATTAATAGAGGTATTTGTTTTCATAATCTCTTCGTATGTTATAATATTTGTCCACTCATCATACATTACAATGACCAATGATCTATAATTGAAAAATCATTGAACTACCTTTTTATAATAAACACTCAATTAACAACATTAATCCAATTTAAGTTAAATTAAATTGTTATTTTCTATTTAAATAAATAAATTATAATTATGTTAATATATGTAAAATATAATTAAATTAAAAAATAAAAATTATATGGTAACAAAAAAAGATAGATTTTTTTTTTTTAAATTTCCACTATAGTAATACAATTTTATCTTTTTGAATTAATCATATTGTAAGGTAATATTGTTATTTTTATTTTTTTACTATAATTATATTTTCGTGACATTATAAATCTTTTAATATTATAAATAATATAAAAATTTAAGGATATTTTTATTTATTTTCAATTGCAATAAAAAAATTCATTAAGTGGAAATTAATTAGAATTTAAATATAAATAGAATTAAGAATTTAAAATTTATATAAACTCTAAAATTAATTTAAATAATAAAAATTTAAAATAAATTAATTTTTAATAGCCAATTAAATTTTGTCTTTTATTGTCATATTAATAAATCATAAATGATATTTTGGGCAATACCAATGTTCCCCTCCCTTCACACATTTATTATTATTATTATTATTATTATTATTATTATTATTATTATTATATAGTTAACGTGTTATAGTTATAATATATCTATTTAAAAAAAAAAATAAGGGGGCCAAATGCCCACTTATTTACATGCCCTTTGTCTTCGGTCCGCCCCTCCCTATATCCATCTCCATAACATATCGGAAGCTAGAGAGCATCAGCTCACGCGTGTGTACACAAACTACCCCCAAGGCAACACAAGACAAATAACGGCATATAAATTATGGAGCGACAACTTAATGCTACACATAGAATGAATGCATGAGTATGGCAAATATATAATAATATTGATGTTATATGCAATATTTAATAATTATTCACAAACTTGATGACCATTATAAATTATGGTTGTCTGAGGCTGAAATAAAAGAAAAAGGAATCTGGTGTTAGATTGCCTATAATTATATATAACAAGTTTTTAGGAACTTGGAATATATTTCTCAAGGCATTACTAAACAGACTGCTAAGGGAATAACAAAAATTCATAAAAATTTACATGCAGGCCCCCAGGCTGTCAGCACACAACCATAACGTCTGTTCAGACCTTACAACATAATATAGCATCCGCCTCAATTATCCAATAATTCAACATTAATTAATCCTATTTTGAATTTTTGATTTCTAAAAAAGATCATACACACCTACACGTCATTCCTCAAGTCTATAAATCACTCAACATTTATATCTCCTCAAATAAATTTTTTTCTCTACACGTGAATTAAAACCTAATTGTCTCAATTTCTCAATTAATTCCATTGACAAATAAATTCAACTCCTAAAGTGTCCTCAATAATCCATACATAATTTACAATTAATTTTCAACATTTATAAACATCAAATTTAAACTCCTATATTGTACCACAATTCAAAAATGGGATTCGGATTTATAAACATGAATTCTTACTTTGCGAATGCAACCGACTTGCCTCGAGATATAGGAAGGGATACTACTTCCACGATGGTTCGTTTTTGGCTGAAATTGCACCAAAAAGTTTCATTGCTCGAATTTTCTCTCCTCGATCCCATTTTCCAACAACCAAAAAAGGCAACGCTGGTTGCATCTGAAAGCTCTTGTTCCCAAGAGCACTCCAATATGCTCGGATTCTTCGAGCATCACTAGAATTGGCCGGAATCACACCTTGAAGTTAGCAGCGTCACAACTCTTTCTATTGCGAATCCATTATTTTTTTATGCCTTTTTCACCAATAATGGCGTCTACTGCAATTGTCCGGAGTTGTTAAGAGAGGGAGTGGGTTCTTAGTGGTGATAGGTCGCCAACAGAGGAAGAAATTCAAGAGAAGGAGCAAAGCTTCTTTGGGTGGTCTTTTTCCTATTTCTAGCTTTTGTAGGATTTTTCTGCCTTCTTTCGAAAAATTACCACTGAGGCCCTTAACTTCAAAATTTTACATTTAAGTCTAAAATAATTTCAATTCACACCTTGAAAGAATTTATCCTCACTCTCTCTTTCTGTCAATTCTCTCTCCTCTTATTAGAAGAATTTAAATTTAACACCAAATAAAATATTTTAATAAATTTACAATATGGGAATTGTGAATTGAAGATGGAGATATATTTTGTATTGTGATTACCTTTGATTTGTGCGGAAAGAGTGATCTAGGTTGTGATGATTTGTTAGAGAAAGACATCTATAATATGGGTTTGTGGTTTGTTGTTTGGAGATGGAAGTAGAAAATACATTGTTTTCAGTGGGGAGAGATCGTAATATCTTTTTGTTTTCATTTTTTTGACACTTTATTAATTTAATTTTTTTTATTTAGTCTGTTAAAAAGAAATTAATATGAAAAAAAAAGTTGAAGTGCTTAATCCTAAAGGATACTTTTCAATGGCTTAATAACAAAAACAAGTTCAGGTGTTTAGGAATTGGTTTTGCTAAAAAAAAAAAAAAAAAAAAAAAAAAAAATTCCAAATAGATTTATGACCCTTTTGTGGTCTTACAGATGTTCGGATTTCAAGACTATTGATTGGTGATTCTAAAATTTTGGGTAAAATATTTTGAAGTCTTTCTTCATGATACTCTAAAAAATCTGTCATCCACTACATGCATGGCCTAGTATGCCTTTGCATCGTATCCCATTAAAATAGAAAGATGTGAAAGCAGAAGAGGATGTTAGGGCATTAATAATTTTGATCGTGCATGTACTATTTTTCTTGTTATTCTTTTATCTTTCCTACATGCCATTGCTTGCTTTAACTTCAATATATGATAAATTGCATTTTATCTAAGTCCAAATATCATATGGAACTTCAAATTTATATGGTTGGAATTTGATTAAATTTCTTTTCATCTCAAGCATCTCTATAAAATATGTAAATTAGTAATGTATAGAAACACAACTTCAAATGTCACAACTTGATATTATGAGCAAGATTGGTACTAGGATTTAAACTGACATAAAGCCCTTGAAGTTCGTAGCAAGCCTAAAAAACCCTACAACCCAAACAAGGCCCATATAGGAGGACCAATTCCAAGAAATCAAATAGACAAAATTTGACCATAAATTGGATGTTTCAAAGAGAAGTAATACTCACCCAACTTGCAAATACAATCAAACTCATGAATGAGAAGTTCAACTCACCCTCGCAGTCCATAATATAGACAATCATCACAATAAAGATTTTAAATAATCTTTATCTAGTACTCTCACAACTCTAATTAGTTACTTAAGATTTAGTTTAATATTTACTATCTTATGGTGTTGCCAAAGGACTATAGGATTTGGTTTAGAGGGGCATCCAAGAAAAGTAAGTTAAATTATGGTTGAGAGTATTATAAAAAGAGAAAGATCATTGGAATTCTCACATTAATCTGTGTTCATAGGCTGACCAATTATGCTTATCTTTACAATAAAGACATAATTATGAACTCACAATATGTGAATGAGATCGAAAGATATTTTAATATGATAAATGGTAAAGGGTACCGCATACTACATCTAGTCTATTTTAATATGATAAATGGTATACTCTAAGCTCCATTATTCGAGATACTATATTATCGAAGTTGTTATATCGTAATCGAGCTCTCAAAATATGCACAACTCACACAGTCTATTTGTAAAATATGAAATTTAAAGAATTTAAAATGAATAATTGACCCACCATGTGTGAATGGGAGATATAGGAAATATGGTCGGGGTCACCCATGTGGATCAACCCAGATCCATTAAGTTGAAAACCAGAACCAAGAATAACGACATGAACAATTACATGCACAAAGAAAAAGTTTTCGCCAAAAGGTGGTAAAAATTCAAAGGTCATGTACATTGGTTAAAGATTGTAACTTGAAGCATGCAAAAGTATAAATAGGCCAAAGGGACATATTTCTAAAACATTCACATAAATTCAAGAAAAAAGGAAAAAGTGATAGTCGGCTTTGGTTCTTTGGTTTTATAAACTCATTTCCACATTATAAGTTGGGGCAAGTGATTTCTATAAATAAAATGCGCATTTAGAGTGTGAATTTATTGTTTTAATTTATGTTAAAAGCATGTGATTAATTTAAAGACTACTGAAATAAATATGATAAAAATTCTATGATACTTTGTATAAACATGAGTTGTGATCCATGTATTAATTTTTCTTCACTATCCTAGTAACCTTAACCCAGAAACCTAACCTAAAAACTCTGTTTCTTTGCTAAAATTTCCTGTGCTATTATATCAATTATCCCTGACATTATACTTATTGATTTGACCCTTTTAGCAACCTTACTTCATTGGAACTAGCTCAAGTTTGATACTGATATTACCCTATTGGAATGAAGTGTTACAGTACCTGTGATTATATGGTAGTTTACATATTTGAAGACTGAAGTGTGGAATGATTGATGTTGATGCCATTTGTAAGGTTTTGAATTGCTTATTTTGCAAAGTGTTGCTAATGATTAATTTTTATTGGAAAAATAAAGGAACATATCATACAATCACATCACTAGGGAGTATAATATAGGTGTCACACCCTACCCCTCTGTAAGGCATAACATGATCCCGTAGTATACCTAATGAATTACCAACTCCGTCTACTGATAATCCATTAAATACACTACAAGGGATTTTAAAAACTTTTCTTACTTCTTTTACAGTGGTGAGCACTATTTACAGGTGTGAAAGACTTTGGTGAACTGAAGTGAAACAACTAACTCATTTGATTTATTTGGAATTTCTGTAAAAATTTTGGCAGAGTGCCATTTGTATTTTGGATAAACAGTTCTTCAGAAAACCTGTAAAAAAGCATACTTCAATATATTTCCAAATCCCAACTCCAACATATTTTTCAACACAACATATTTAGCAATTCAAATCCACAGAAATTTTTCAAAGGTTGAGATAAGGAAATATAGTACAATTTGTACGAGCCAAAACAACTCATAATTATTTTACAAGTCAAATGTACAATTTGGATTTACAACTGCTCAAAAGCAACAACAAAATATACATGCGTGAATATACATTACAAGACAAATTGCAAAATATTGGTATACTCGTTATACTGTGTAATCCTCATTGGATGTACTAGCGACCTAGTCTCACGCCTGCCTATCTATCTACTGCGACAGCAATAAAAAGCTATCGCTGACACAATGTCTCAGTGGTGCACAACATTAACCAAATACAATTTAAATCACAATTCATAAATCATATAAATAGTGGATACTTAAAATCATAGTTAAATTCAAGACAATGAATGTCATAAGGAATTTAAACTTCAATTCACAAATCATCAAAATTCATAATAACATAATTTAGTCAAATAGTTTAAGAATACCGTATTGCCAATTCATACACAATTTGATCAAATTACTGAATAACACAGTGTTGCCGATCAATATCACAATTTGATCAAATAACTGAATAATATCATTTTGCAAATCAATAATACAATTCGATCAAATAACTGAATAATACAGTTTTGCAAATCAATAACACAATTCGATCAAATAACTGAATAATATCATTTTGCAAATCAATAACACAATTCGATCAAATAACTGAATAATATCGTTTTGTAAATCAATAACACAATTCGATCAAATAACTGAATAATATCGTTTTGTAAATCAATAACACAATTCGATCAAATAACTGAATAATATCGTTTTGTAAATCAATAACACAATTCGATCAAATAACTGAATAATACAATGTTGCCAATCGATAACACAATTTAGGCCATGACACAATTTTTCCATATATGCCGTGTTGTACACCACGACAAGACATACTCACCCCAATAATCGAAATCAATGAGGGAGGAAGCTAGCTATCTAATGAGTACTCATCCATACTCACCTCAGACTGGGAAGTCAAAGAGGGAGGAACATAATCATACTCACCCTGCACTAATAAGTCAAAGAGGGAGGAATAATCACACTCACCCCATTAATGGAGGAGGAACATATTATCAGTGTCATGCCAATTGTGAGTCAAAACAATTCCAAACATTTTATTCAAATGATCCGTAAGAATCCAATAAATTTCCAAAGTTATAATTTCATTCACAAAATGGCAACACAATTCGTAATTCACTTCAATTTCCACAAAACCATTTACGTGCTTTTCAATCAATAAGTATCCATCAAATACCAGTCAAACAATTTTTCACTGTTTCAAACCATTCACAATGTTTTTCAATCAATAAGTGTCCACCAAACACATTTCCACAATTTAAAACAATGATATGCAAATAGTCAATATTTATTTCCATTGAAAATAATTCAAAAGAAACAGTTGTTGTGCACAAACACAATTTAAAACAATAATATACAAATATTCAATATTTATTTCAATTGAAAAATTCAAAAGCAATAGCCGTTGTGCACAAACCTCTGATATTTGTCTCCTGGTCCTGACTCGATTTCTTTCCCTTTTGCTGAGTCCTTGTTAACTGAGAAACACAATTTGAAGTGTTTCAGTACCAAATTAAACTGTCTCTATCGATGGGGTTTGGTAAATAATGCACTGAACTCAATTATTCACTAAGTCACCTAATATACCGACCCTCATTGCGTTTTAGGTAAATTAGGTTTTAGTTTCGTTAATATGTCACATTCGATAAGGTTTTAGATTTGGTATGTTTTACCAAAGTCACTTCCTTGCTTAGTGCATTTTAATGCAAATTCTTTGGATTCGAACACTGGTTTGACCTAACCGGACGATCTAGTTACCTCGGTTTTCGGGTCTCGGTCAAAACTTCAAACTTGTAGATCTTGGTCTTATTGCACGCAGGCGAAAATTTCAGGTCAATCCGAGTTAAGTAGACCAAGTTATGGTCATTATACTATTGCTGGTCAAATGGTACCATTTTAGGTCAATTTTAGGTCAATTTGGTCAACTCTGGTTCGGCCAGTTTTGGACCCGAACTTGTGCAAGCTTTTGACTTGCTTATGGTCATTTCTGGGCTTTGGTGTCTTCATAAGACTTGTAGGTATGGGTCTTAACTATTCATGGTTAAAATTTCAGGTCAATTGGACCTGTTTTGAGTGAGTTATGGCCTAAATACTCACTGCTGCCCAAATGGTCAGTTTTAGGTCTCAAGTGTACCTAATCCGAATTGGTCATTTTTCACATCAACTTGCAAGCAGAATTTTGGTATGGTTTCTCAATGAAAGTTGGCACATTTTGTGCCTAGTTTCACCTCAAATTGGTCTCATACCAATTGAGGTTACACATTTCAGGTTATGGGCTAAAATGTACACTGCCCTCAATATGCATTTCACACCCCACTTCAAACACACATATACCTTGCAATTTGGTTCACTTCCCTACCAATCTGTTTTGGTGCATTAACCACATTATAATCTACTTTACATTAACATTATTTTGGGCAGATTACCATTACCCTCAACACACCAAATATAATTCACATTTACAATATCTCAATACCATTACATACACACCTAAACACCACTAATTCTCACATACACTTTACACAATAATTTCATACACATATCCTTCATTCCTTAATGCCACAATTCTGCCAACACTCCCATGAATATACACATTTATTCAAGTGTCCCCAAGGCTGCCCAAATTTGTCCTTCAACATCAAAGTGCTGTCCAAGTTACCAATTCCCATCCAAGTGCATAAATCACCATATAAACATGAAATAATTCACTAGGTTATTAATTTACCATGATCAACATTATTTCTCATCAATTATATGCATAATAAATCATCAAATGTGTGACCCCATGGCTGTCCAAAAATGGCTATCTCAATAACTATTTAAACTTCAAAATTTCCTTCACAAAACCAACACCCATAACATGCACACAAAACTTAACAAAGCTATCTTCAAAATTATGAACTTACCTTATGCTTGGAGTTTGTTAAACCTTGCTTAAACTTCTCAAATTTAGTATCAAACTCTTCCTTGTGATGAGTAGACAAAGTTTCATGAAGGAACTTAAGAGGTTGGAGTTGAAAATGGAGAGTTAAGAGAGCTTGCATGAAAAATGGCCATGGTGGTTCCCATTTTCTTCATTCACGGCAATGTTGATGAAATGAGGAAGATGAAATTTTCTGCCTTGGATAATGGATGTACACCTGCCCCTTTAGTCCTTAATTAATTCCCTAGTGGTCCACTCACCACATTTAAATCATATTATAAGCTTAAAGTGCTAATTACACAATTTTCACTCCACTTTTGGTTATTTGCATTAGGTACCACTAAACTAATTTTTCATTTTATTTTCTAAGTGTAATATTATTTATTTTTAATGGACATTTAGGTCAAAAGACACTTCGGGATGTCAATTGACCATAATGCCCTGCTCGTGGCTTTCCGATTTTTCTAAACACCGTATTTTGTCTGTTTTTCGATTTCTCACTTTTCTTTGTACTAATTATTTAATTTTTCTTTGATCTTTCTAATGATATCTATCCTTCAATAAGGTTCTATTTATGTCCTAAAAATGTTTCCCAGGGTTCCCCGCAGTCCAGGGCTAGTCAACGGTCCACGCCGTAACTTCCCGGTGCGGTCACCTATCGTTAGGTTTCCCGGCTCGTTTAACTTGATCACATTTCTTTGCAATCATTTTTCCTTTGTTTTTCTTGTACTTTCTTTTCTTTTATTTCATTATTTTATGTCTCCTCACTCTCATTGAAGTGTGGTTCTAGGCATCCTAGCTGTCCGGACAACACTGTCACAGGAGCAGCAGAACGCACTCCCGAACTTAGGGGTGTTCCAATTCTCCCCCCCTTAAATAAATTTCACCTAAATTTTACCCAGTAGTCATCTTACAATAGTCATACGTTTATTTTCTCCTTTCTATATGATCGTATAATTTTCTTTTCCTCAAATTTGTATAAGTCTTTTAACAATCTAATACAATGTTTGATTTGTTTGGATAACACCAATCTCCTCTTACTATTATGTTGTCTAATATTTCGGTTCACGTTGCTTCCTGAATGACCCTTGAGGTCATGTTAGAATCATTCATCAGTCATTGGTCCTCTGACCATTCTAATCCATAGTCTTCCTCACATTCGTAATATTTCTTTGTTACATATGAATTAACTGTTCAATTCTCTATTTTCATAACTCTTTTTATCTATCAATATTCTATAACTTACTTCCTTTTGTACTGAACTATAACCCTTCGATATTTTAACTTTTGAGTTTTAGATCCCTACGTAGGATTTTCAAACTTATTTCTAACAATTAAATTCTGTCATGGCATAACTATACCAAAACAGATGCCGTTGGCAACTATTCTTATCTAGGTGTACTATCGGGTAGTACGTAGCTCTACACAATAATCTCAAGTCAGTATTGTAATCTGCAGCTTACAGTATAAACATCAAGAACATTGCATAGTTACTACGATACAT
Source organism: Hevea brasiliensis (assembly GCF_030052815.1). Classification (NCBI taxonomy): domain Eukaryota; kingdom Viridiplantae; phylum Streptophyta; class Magnoliopsida; order Malpighiales; family Euphorbiaceae; genus Hevea; species Hevea brasiliensis. The sequence continues at coordinate 4,061,843 of NW_026614695.1, read as the reverse complement.
CCCAATAGATCAAATTTTGCTATCTTTTATTCTTTTTGAATTCACTGATATTCGAATCTTATTCTGATTACAATATCCATTAGCAATTACTAACAGTGACATCCTTGCCCTCATCTAGAGCAATTCCATTACTGCATCTTACTTTTATGTCCTCTTACCTTACATTAAGTAGGCTCGCCAATTAGCTTTATAATTTATGGTGTGTCAGAAAACACTTTTCGCCGATAAACTCTTCCAAAACTAATTTCACTTATTATCACAATCCTTATCCTAAAGGACTAATCACTAATGTATCAAAATTTATTTCCCTGACCTCCTGTCCTAGCGGACTTGTTACTAGCACCTCAGTCTCTATAGATTGATCGACTGAACAATCACCCTCTTCCATAGTCAATGCGAGGATTTTAAATCTCCTGAACAAATAACACAAGAATATTCACTCTCGTTAGTGCATATTTATACTGTAATGTACTGTATGTATCAAACAATGATATTGAGCAGTTGTACTATGCAGAAAGAACATTCAAATAACAGGTGAAAACAGAATTTAGAAACTTTGCTCTGATACCACTAAAACATGTCACACCCTACCCCTCTGTAAGGCATAACATGATCCCGTAGTATACCTAATGAATTACCAACTCCGTCATCGATAATCCATTAAATACACTACAAGGGATTTTAAAAACTTTTCTTACTTCTTTTACAGTGGTGAGCACTATTTACAGGTGTGAAAGACTTTGGTGAACTGAAGTGAAACAACTAACTCATTTGATTTATTTGGAATTTCTGTAAAAATTTTGGCAGAGTGCCATTTGTATTTTGGATAAACAGTTCTTCAGAAAACCTGTAAAAAAGCATACTTCAATATATTTCCAAATCCCAACTCCAACATATTTTTCAACACAACATATTTAGCAATTCAAATCCACAGAAATTTTTCAAAGGTTGAGATAAGGAAATATAGTACAATTTGTACGAGCCAAAACAACTCATAATTATTTTACAAGTCAAATGTACAATTTGGATTTACAACTGCTCAAAACCAACAACAAAATATACATGCAGTGAATATACATTACAGTACAAATTGCAAAATATTGGTATACTCGTTATACCAGGTAATCCCTCGCTGGATGTACTAGCAGCCTAGTCTGCTGCCCTGTCTATCTATCTACCTGCGACAGCAATAAAAAGCTATCGCTGAGACAATGTCTCAGTGGTGCACAACATTAACCAAATACAATTTAAATCACAATTCATAAATCATGTAAATAGTGGATACTTAAAATCATAGTTAAATTCAAGACAATGAATGTCATAAGGAATTTAAACTTCAATTCACAAATCATCAAAATTCATAATAACATAATTTAGTCAAATAGTTTAAGAATACCGTATTGCCAATTCATACACAATTTGATCAAATTACTGAATAACACAGTGTTGCCGATCAATATCACAATTTGATCAAATAACTGAATAATATCATTTTGCAAATCAATAATACAATTCGATCAAATAACTGAATAATACAGTTTTGCAAATCAATAACACAATTCGATCAAATAACTGAATAATATCATTTTGCAAATCAATAACACAATTCGATCAAATAACTGAATAATATCGTTTTGTAAATCAATAACACAATTCGATCAAATAACTGAATAATATCGTTTTGTAAATCAATAACACAATTCGATCAAATAACTGAATAATATCGTTTTGTAAATCAATAACACAATTCGATCAAATAACTGAATAATACAATGTTGCCAATCGATAACACAATTTAGGCCATGACACAATTTTTCCATATATGCCGTGTTGTACACCACGACAAGACATACTCACCCCAATAATCGAAATCAATGAGGGAGGAAGCTAGCTATCTAATGAGTACTCATCCATACTCACCTCAGACTGGGAAGTCAAAGAGGGAGGAACATAATCATACTCACCCCAGACTAATAAGTCAAAGAGGGAGGAATAATCACACTCACCCCATTAATGGAGGAGGAACATATTATCAGTGTCATGCCAATTGTGAGTCAAAACAATTCCAAACATTTTATTCAAATGATCCGTAAGAATCCAATAAATTTCCAAAGTTATAATTTCATTCACAAAATGGCAACACAATTCGTAATTCACTTCAATTTCCACAAAAACCATTTACAGTGCTTTTCAATCAATAAGTATCCATCAAATACCATTCAAACAATTTTTCACAGTTTCAAACCATTCACAATGTTTTTCAATCAATAAGTGTCCACCAAACACATTTCCACAATTTAAAACAATGATATGCAAATAGTCAATATTTATTTCCATTGAAAATAATTCAAAAGAAACAGTTGTTGTGCACAAACACCATTTAAAACAATAATATACAAATATTCAATATTTATTTCAATTGAAAAATTCAAAAGCAATAGCCGTTGTGCACAAACCTCTGATATTTGTCTCCTGGTCCTGACTCAGTATTTCTTTCCCTTTTGCTGAGTCCTTGTTAACTGAGAAACACAATTTGAAGTGTTTCAGTACCAAATTAAACTGTCTCTATCGATGGGGTTTGGTAAATAATGCACTGAACTCAATTATTCACTAAGTCACCTAATATACCGACCCTCATTGCGTTTTAGGTAAATTAGGTTTTAGTGTCGTTAATATGTCACATTCGATAAGGTTTTAGATTTGGTATGTTTTACCAAAGTCACTTCCTTGCTTAGTGCATTTTAATGCAAATTCTTTGGATTCGAACACCTGGTTTGACCTAACCGGACGATCTAGTTCCCTCGGTTTTCGGGTCTCGGTCAAAACTACAAACTTGTAGATCTAGGTCTTATTGCACGCGGGGAAAAATTTCAGGTCAATCCGAGTTAAGTAGACCAAGTTATGGTCATTATACTATTGCTGGTCAAATGGTACCAATTTAGGTCAATTTTAGGTCAATTTGGTCAACTCTTGTTCGCCCAGTGTGTGGACCCGAACTTGTGCAAGCTTTTTGACTTGCTTATGGTCATTTCTGGGCTTTGGTGTCTTCATAAGACTTGTAGGTATGGGTCTTAACTATTCATGGTTAAAATTTCAGGTCAATTGGACCTGTTTTGAGTGAGTTATGGCATAAATACTCACTGCTGCCCAAATGGTCAGTTTTTAGGTCTCAAGTGTACCTAATCCGAATTGGTCATTTTTCACATCAACTTGCAAGCAGAATTTTGGTATGGTTTCTCAATGAAAGTTGGCACATTTTGTGCCTAGTTTCACCTCAAATTGGTCTCATACCAATTGAGGTTACACATTTCAGGTTATGGGCTAAAATGTACACTGCCCTCAATATGCATTTCACACCCCACTTCAAACACACATATACCTTGCAATTTGGTTCACTTCCCTACCAATCTGTTTTGGTGCATTAACCACATTATAATCTACTTTACATTAACATTATTTTGGGCAGATTACCATTACCCTCAACACACCAAATATAATTCACATTTACAATATCTCAATACCATTACATACACACCTAAACACCACTAATTCTCACATACACTTTACACAATAATTTCATACACATATCCTTCATTCCTTAATGCCACAATTCTGCCAACACTCCCATGAATATACACATTTATTCAAGTGTCCCCAAGGCTGCCCAAATTTGTCCTTCAACATCAAAGTGCTGTCCAAGTTACCAATTCCCATCCAAGTGCATAAATCACCATATAAACATGAAATAATTCACTAGGTTATTAATTTACCATGATCAACATTATTTCTCATCAATTATATGCATAATAAATCATCAAATGTGTGACCCCATGGCTGTCCAAAAATGGCTATCTCAATAACTATTTAAACTTCAAAATTTCCTTCACAAAACCAACACCCATAACATGCACACAAAACTTAACAAAGCTATCTTCAAAATTATGAACTTACCTTATGCTTGAGTTTGTTAAACCTTGCTTAAACTTCTCAAATTTAGTATCAAACTCTTCCTTGTGATGAGTAGACAAAGTTTCATGAAGGAACTTAAGAGGTTGGAGTTGAAAATGGAGAGTTAAGAGAGCTTGCATGAAAAATGGCCATGGTGGTTCCCATTTTCTTCATTCACGGCAATGTTGATGAAATGAGGAAGATGAAATTTTCTGCCTTGGATAATGGATGTACACCTGCCCCTTTAGTCCTTAATTAATTCCCTAGTGGTCCACTCACCACATTTAAATCATATTATAAGCTTAAAGTGCTAATTACACAATTTTCACTCCACTTTTGGTTATTTGCATTAGGTACCACTAAACTAATTTTTCATTTTATTTTCTAAGTGTAATATTATTTATTTTTAATGGACATTTAGGTCAAAAGACACTTCGGGATGTCAATTGACCATAATGCCCCTGTTCGGGTGGCTTTCCCGATTTTTCGGTAACACCGTATTTTGTCTGTTTTTCGATTTCTCACTTTTCTTTGTACTAATTATTTAATTTTTCTTTGATCTTTCTAATGATATCTATCCTTCAATAAGGTTCTATTTATGTCCTAAAAATGTTTCCCAGGGTTCCCCGCAGTCCAGGGCTAGTCAACGGTCCACGCCGTGACTTCCCGGTGCGGTCACCTATCGTTAGGTTTCCCGGCTCGTTTAACTTGATCACATTTCTTTGCAATCATTTTTCCTTTGTTTTTCTTGTACTTTCTTTTCTTTTATTTCATTATTTTATGTCTCCTCACTCTCATTGAAGTGTGGTTCTAGGCATCCTAGCTGTCCGGACAACACTGGTCACTGGAGCAGCAGAACGCACTACCGAACTTAGGGGTGTTACAATAGGCTTCTTACAAGTAGCTACTCTGCGAGTGTTCCTATGCTATTTGATAGTTTTTGTATCATAAATGTAATACTTGAATTCTAAATTTTTTATTATTTTAAAATTTTATTTTTCTTAAATTCAAAAGTAATACTTTAATAAAATATATTATCTTATTTATTTTATTTTGGTGTTTTAATTTTTTTTACTAATTCTAAAATTATTATTATTATTATTTAAAAGTATGTTATTTATCTGTATTAATAAATTAATTAAATAATTATTTTTTTAATGTATTAGAAATTCAAGACTTTAGCTATAATTAAGATAGTAACTAAACTTATTATATTATATGCGGCTCTTGTTACCGAACAATTATCAATAGTAATGTTATTTTACTAATTAATTAAAAGCATGGACCAATGAGAGTTAAGCAATCCGTCTTCCACCTCTAATTCACATTGCTTGTGACACCCCTTACCCGTCTACAGTATATCCGAGTAAGATATGTCACACGGTGTACCAGAACACTCTATTTTATCTTAATCATTTTTATTCTTCCTTAATTAATTTTTATTATAGTTTTGAATATAACTTGTGAAATATAATTCATTTAAGCCATTTATTGAAATTATAATTTATTTGAGGTTCTGAAAGTTTTATAGAAAATCCGGCAGAGTACCGGCTAAAAATGGAGAAAACAGTTCTTCGGAACCTGTTAAAAACACTTCCAATAATCATTTCCAACAATCCCAACTTTATTTCATCAACAAAATCTCAATATGTTTTTCAACAACATTTCCATTTCTCAATCATTCATCTCATATGATAATCATGTAAAAGTCATAAATAAATATTCACTTTTTCATTCACAAACACAATATCTACTATTTACATTAATACCAAAATATATTACATAAGTTTCAATTACATATGAGAAAATAAAAGTTATTACAAAATATCAAAATAAAACCTAGTGTCCTACCAATGCACTGATGACGGTGAGGTGACACGGACACTATGCAGAGTCTGGGAGGTCTCACCCGATGCGTGATCTACGGGCTCTCGGTCGATATCTCGGAACCTACGCGTGGCAAAAGCAACGCCCTAAGCAATAATGCTTAGTGGTACCAATAATAAAATACAAAGAAATAACAAAAAAATAAATATGCAGTGAATGTATCGATGTCTTATTGCAAATAAATTTTCAATGAGTATTTGTAGTCTTATTTATTGTGTACTTGTTATATTCATTATTTCGTTAAATTTATCCACTTTCATTTTTTTGGTTGCCCAAGTAACCTATACTGGATGACTGGACTGGATAAACGGGTAAACTGGCACTGGGTATCAAGTACCTCGGGCCGTCACACCATCGGTCACATATGTATCTCCCGGTGTGCAACAGAACAGCTAATAAGCTGTAATAACATCAGGCACTAGGCCAAATTTCAATACAAGGTCAGAATGGCTAAAAGCCATGAAATCACAGAATGGCATAATGCCATGTGCAGTACTGCTAACTGAACCCTATTGGCATGCCAAACTATCCAAACCAATCTTGTTAGGTATACTAGGGCATTTGTCACTTTGGAATCTTTCAATTTTTGAATTTCAAGTTTTGGTGTTACTATTCCCTTCATTAGTCAACAAAAATGTTGAATTTTGTATAGAAAATAGGTACATTGGTTTTAACACTCCCAACATACCACATTTTGCATTCAAAATTTGTTGGCATTGATTACCAATACCATTTCTAAGCTTAAAATTAATGGAGCAGAATTTTCAGTTTTTATACCCTATCTTTACTGTTCCATTAGTTACTGTTGCAGTGGGAATTTGAGAAAATGATAAACATGAAAGTTGTTCCTTATTTTGTCTAGTTGAATTTCTTTTTTTGAATCACTCCATTTGGAGTTTTGTAGCTCAAGTTATGGTCAAAAAACCACAACTGGCCGGATTGAAAAATTTCAGAACTGACAATATCTACAGTGCAGTAAACAGTAACTTCCACTCTCTTGTTGAATAGGTTCTGGTCATAATTTGGGGTAGGTTCCTTCATGAAAGTTGTTGGTCTATATCTCAGCTTGTTGCTGGTAAAAGTTCAGGTCAATTGAGCCATTATACACTGAGTTATGGCCAAATGAACAATCACTGTTCATTTGGTCATTCTGCAGAAACTGGTTGCAGGACACCCGGATTGGGGCAAGTTTTTGGTCCACTTGGTTTGGTCTTATGGGCATGGTTTCTTCACCAAAGTTGTGCCATTATGTGTCTAGTTTCATGTCCAATTGGCCAACATCAATTGAACCTCTACAATTCAAGTTATGGCTGCCCAAACCTGCTAGACTCATATCCAATTCTGCAGGTCACCATGGGCAGCCACACTAAACCTAAATCCTATCACTAAACACACTTCATTTCTTGTTTACCAATAACCAAATGGTCACTAATTGACCATTAAAATGTTCCTACACCATTATAGGATTAAAACCTTAATTTGGTCAAAACCCTAAATTCTCAATTCCTCTATTCTTCCATTAACTTACAATATAAGGTGCTAAGTGTTAATTTCATATTAAAGGACATCTTTTGTACTCTTTTAATCTAAAAAAAATCATCAAAACTCTCATAAGTTCATGGCTGCCAAAAATGGTAAAAATTCATCATGCAACTTTTGTTTAATTTCACTTAATTTTTACACTTAATTCCTACTCCACATATGATATACATAAAATTCCTAGAAGGAATTGGCACTAACCTCACTTGTGACCTAACTTGGACTTGCCCAACTTCAAAATTTCCTCAAATTTCTGCTGCCTTATGCTTCCTCAAGGTTTAGGGATAGTTTTTTGTGAAGGAAGTTTAGGGTTTTGGGGTGGAGAGCTTAGGGAAAATCAAGCTTGAACAAGAGCTTTCATGGAGTTTTTTTCTCCTCTCTCTCTCTCTCAACGTTTCTGCAGCCCAAAGATTGAAGATGGCTGTCCACTTTTTCAATTTTTATCTCCTTTTATTCATGTTTAAGTATTTTTTAATGATGTGTCAAAATTTGGTTGGGTGAAAATATTTTAATTGCATCATGCTTATGTCATAAATATGACTTTTATTTCATTTTCTTTTCTTTTCTACTCATTTTCAATTCAATTTTTGGCAATATTTATTCATATTTTAGATCATAATAATTATTTACTTAACTGGACAAGTCGGCCAAAAATCGCCTCTAAAGGCGAAATGACCAAAATGCCCTCTGTTTGGCTTAACGGGTCAAAATTGTCTGTACCGATTGAAAAATTTTTCTAAATATTTTCTTGGTATTCTAATGCCATAGGAACCTCAATGAACCTTCTCTGGAGTCCCAAAAATTATTTTATGAATTTTTCCCCAGGTCTAGGGCTCCTAGTTGTGAGAACCGCAACTTCCCACTAGGTTACCCATCGCTAGGGCACCGGCTCATTTAACTTGGTTGTATTTTATTTCTAAAATTTTTCCTAAATTTTTCTTATTAATATTTGAGTTAATTATAGTTCCTCACTTTAGTTTAAATATTTTTCCGACTGTTCTAGCTGTCCAGTCTGACACTGGTCACCGGAACAGTAGAATGTACGGAGTTGCTACAGGGAGGGTGTTACAACTCTTCCCCTCTAATTTAAATTTCGTCCTCAAAATTTACCTGATGCAAACAGTTGAGGGAACTGTTGCCTCATCGTCTCTTCACTTTCCCAAGTTGCCTCTTCGGTGTTGTGGTGCCTCCAAAGCACTTTCACCAGTGGAATCTGCTTGTTCCTCAACTCTTTCACTTCCCGAGCCAGGATCCGTATGGGTTCCTCTTCATATGTCAAATCCGGTTGTACTTCAATTTCTTCCATGGAGATGACATGTGAAGGATCTGAGCGGTATCTTCTTAGCATAGACACATGGAACACATTGTGGATCTTATCCAGCTCTGGTGGTAAAGCTAGCCTATAGGCCACTGGACCCACACGTTTAATGATTTCATATGGGCCAATGAACCTAGGGCTTACACTTTGTCGCCAACCGCATATTCTATTTCTTTTCTCTTCAGGTTGGCATAAGATTTCTGTCTATCTGAGGCAACCTTCAGATTGGCTTTGATTAGTTTTACCTTCTCCTCAGTCTGTTTCACTAGGTCTGGCCCTACCAGTTTATCTTCGCCCAATTCAGTCCAGCACACTGGAGTTCTACATTTCCTCCCATACAGTGCTTCATACGGGGCCATTTGGATACTAGCTTGGTAGCTATTGTTGTATGCAAATTCTGCCAGTGGGAGGTATCTATCCCAACTTCCCTCAAACTCAATGACACAACTCCTCAGCATATCCTCAAGGACCTGACATATATTTCACGTTATTATTATCATTTTAGTTCAATATTTGTATTAATTCAATTGGTTCAATTGTTTACCTGGATTACTCTTTCTGATTGCCCATCCGTCTGAGGATGGAAAGCTGTGCTGAAGTGGAGTTGTGTACCCAAGGACTCATGCAACTTCTTCCAAAATCTCGATGTAAACCTTGGGTCTCGATCAGATATGATGGAAAGTGGAATTCCATGCAGTCTAACTATCTCACTGATATACAATTCTGCTAACTTCTCCAGTGAGTAGTCAGTCCTAACTGGCAGAAAGTGTGCTGACTTCGTCAATCTATCCACTATCACCCATACTGCATCATGTTTCTTCTGGGTGAGAGGTAGACCACTTACAAAATCCATGGTGACCCGATCCCATTTCCATTCAGGTATGCGTATAGGCTGTAGCAAACCTGATGGAACTTGATGTTCTGCCTTGACTTGCTGACATGTCAAGCATTTAGTCACATAGTCAGCTATGTCCTTCTTCATACCAGGCCACCAATACTGAAGTTTCAGATCATGATACATTTTTGTACTTCCTGGGTGCATAGCATACACACTGGTGTGTGCCTCTTTTAGAATACTGGCCTTCAATTCCCCATCATCTGGTACACACAGTCTTCCTTTGTAGTATAGACACCCATCTGTTTTCACTTCATAGTCAGTTTCTTTCCCTTCTAGGTTTTTTCTCATAATAGCCTTTAGCTTCTCATCTACCTTCTGCCCATCTAAAATCTGCTGTAACAGGCTTGGCCTCACTTGCAACTCAGCCAAAATAGCTCCATCTCGAACCAAAGATAGATGGGCATTCAATGATCTCAAAGCTGTGATGGATTTTCTGCTCAAAGCATCAGCAACTACATTTGCCTTCCCAGGATGGTAGTCAATTATACAATCATAGTTCTTCAGGAACTCAATCCATCGCCTCTGTCTAAGGTTGAGCTCCTTCTGAGTTGGCAAATATTTTAGACTTTTGTGGTCTATGTAAATGTAGCACTTTTCACCATACAAGTAGTGCCTCCATATCTTCAGTGCAAAGATAATTGCTGCAAGCTCTAGATCATGGGTAGGGTAATTCTGCTCATGTGGCCTTAGCTGCCTGGAAGCATAAGCGACCACCTTCCCCTCTTGCATTAATACACACCCTAACCCATTATGAGAGGCATCACTGTAGACCACAAAGTCCTTTCCCGACACTGGCTGTGTTAACAATGGTGCCTCTGTCAACATAGCCTTTAACTTCTCAAAACTAGTATGATACTTGTCATTCCAGTCAAATCTGACATTCTTATGTAACAACTTGGTTATTGGAGCAGCTATTAAGGAAAATCCCTTCACAAATCTTCTGTAATATCCAGCTAGCCCCAAAAAGCTTCTGACCTCAGTTTTATTTCTGGGAGGCTTCCATTCCATCACTGCTTCTATTTTCTTGGGATCCACCCTAATCCCATCAGCTGACATTATGTGTCCAAGGAATGCAATCTCATTCAACCAGAAGTCACACTTTGACAACTTAGCATACAACTTCTTTTCTCTCAGGGTTTACAGAACAATCCTCAAATGTTCATCATGTTCTTCCCTGGTCTTGGAATACACCAAAATATCATCAATAAAGACCACTACGAATCGATCTAAGTATGCATGGAAGATACGGTTCATAAGGTCCATGAATGCTGCTGGTGCATTCGTTAGGCCAAAGGGCTTCACCAGAAACTCATAATGTCCATACCGGGTCCTGAATGCAGTCTTTGGCACATCTACATCCTTCACCCTCAACTGATGATACCCTGATCTGAGATCAATCTTAGAAAATACTCCTGCTCCCTTCAACTGATCAAACAAATCATCAATTCTAGGCAACGGATATTTGTTCTTCACAGTCACTTTATTCAACTGCCGGTAATCGATGCATAACCTCAAAGTCTCATCCTTCTTTTTCACAAACAACACTGAAGCTCCCCATGGTGACACACTGGGGCGTATAAACCCCTTATCAAGCAACTCTTGCAGCTTAGTTTTCAACTCCCTTAATTCAGTGGGTGCCATCCTATAAGGAACTGTAACACCCTCACTGTAACAATTCCGCACATTCTACTGTTCTGGTGACCGGTGTCGGACCGGACAGCTAGAACGTCTGGAAAAATAATTAGACTAGAGTGAGGAGTCATAAATAACTCAAATATTAATAAGAAAAATTTAGAAAAAATTTTAGAAATAAAATACAACCAAGTTAAATGAGCCGGTGCCCTAGCGATGGGTAACCCAGTGGGAAGTTGCGGTTCTCGCAACTAGGAGCTCTAGACCCGGGAGAAAATTCATAAAATAATTTTTGGGACTCCAGAGAAGGGTCATTGAGATTCCTATGGCATTAGAATGCCAAGAAAATACTTAGAAAAAATTTTCAATCAGTACAGATAATTTTAGTCTGTTAAGCCAAACAGAGGGCATTTTGGTCATTTCGTCTTCGGAGATGATTTTTGACCAACTTGTCCTATTAAGTAAATAATTATTATGATATAAAATAGGAATAAATATTGATGAAAATTAAATTAAAAATGAGTAAAAGAAAGAAGAAAGAAAGATAAACCGACAACTCGGTAAGAGCAAAATTTGGTCAATTAAATTTGAGGGTCCAATATTGACAAAAAATGATGATTATTAATTTAATGAAGATAAATTAATTTAATTAATTGAAATTATGAAAATTAAAAATAATTATTGAAAAGTCAAATTATAATGATTATAAACTTTAAAATAATTTCAAATTTGCCATTCTACTTATTTACCATATTGCCATTAAATATTTAATTATTATATAGGTTAATTATTGAATAAAAATCTGCATTTTTTCCCTTCTTCTTCCCGTCCATTTGCTTTCTTCCCTTTCTTCTCTAAAATTTTCCATTAAAACCTAAAATCCAAAGCTTAAAACCCTAAGTCTCAACCAAATTTTTTCTTGGAAAAATTATAGCCCACCCTAAAATAAAGCCTAATTAGTAGAAAGCACTCAAGAAAAACCAAAAGAAATTGAGTTTGGGGCAAGTGGAACTTCAGCCAAGGTGGACCAAGAAGGAGCTTCAAGTTTTTGATTGATTAGAAGGTTGAATTGAAGTTGAGTGAAGCTAAGGAATAAGGTTAGTGCTAGAAATTCTCTTGGATTTTAAAATTTATGCAAGTTGATTTAGGGTTTGCTCAAATATGGAATTTTGTGTTGTCACTTGAATTTGATGATGTTGAGGTTGATTATTGACTATTAGAAGTGTTATAAATGTGAATTGAAGTTTGGAAGTTGGGTGAAATTGAAAATTGGGAGTGCTTCTCTTATACAGGAAATTTGGACCTATGAGTCTAGGGTATTGTTTGACCTATAACTGAGGTTGTGTGACTCCAATTGGTATGAGGCCAATTGGAGGTGAAACTAGACACATAATGGCACAACTTTGGTGAAGAAACCATGCCCAGAAAACCAAACCAACTTGACCAAAAGTTTGCCCTAATTCGGGTGACCTGCAATCTGCCTGGGCAAAATGACCAAATAAATAGTATTTGGTCATTTGGCCATAACTCAATGTAGCAAGGTCCAAGTGACCTGAAATTTTACCGGCAACAAGTTGAGATATAGACCAACAACTTTCATGAAGAAACCTAACCTAAATTATGACCATAACACAGTCAAATTGCCAACCAAACTTGAGTTACCAAATCTGGCAGAAACAATTTTATCGAGAATTTTGGGTTCTGCCCAATCCGGCCAGTCACGGTTTTTAGGCCATAACTTGAGTTACAAAACTCCAAATGGAGTGATTCGAAAAAGGAAATTCAACTAGACAAAATAAGGAACAACTTTGATGTTGAACATTTTTCCAAATTCCCACTGCAAAAGTGACAAATTGAACAGTAAAGACAAAGCATGAAAACTAAAAATTTTGCCCAATTAACATTAAGCTTGGAAATGGTATTGGCAACCAATGCCAACAAATTTTGATTGCAAAATGTGGTATCTTGGAGAACTTAGGTTCAATAAATTTATTATGTATTAAAAAGTCAACAATTTGAGTGAATAGTAATACAAAGACACAAAGTATAATAACTAAATTGGTAGAGGAAATTAAGGTATGAAATTTGGAATCCATGAAACATTCATGGATTACTTGGAATAGAAATAGTAATTTACCTAAATGACTTAATAAACATTTAAGTTATGTGAGTATATGATTAAGATTTGTATTCCCCTTACTAGTAGGTCTAATAAAACATAAGTAATACCACTTGAATATGAAATGAAATTAAACTAGATGGATTGTTGAGTATAAATAGGATGAGGTTTACATTAGGATTTATGTTTCCATTACAAATAAGATAATAACACCATGTATGAGTTATGAATTCATATAAATATTGTAATGAATAAATGAATCACATAAAAATATAAATGAAACATTAGTTCTATTTATAAGAGAAAGGAAGAAAGTTTTGAGTACAATGGTATATGAACACCATTGTTGTGAATTGTGATCAATATGAATGATGTAAGAAATGTATGAATAGTATGATGAATGTATAAATTATGAGATTTATTATGAAATAATAAAGTCATAAAACACAATATATTAATAGTTAATGATATTATGTGCCATTGTATTGCCTAGACATGTGTGTCAGATTGGATAGTTTGGCATGCCAATAGGGCATTGTTTTAGCAGTACTGTGAAAGGCTTTATGCCTATATTCATGACTTTGTGCCCGTATTCATGGCTTTATGCCCGCATTCATGGCTTTATGCCAACATTCATGGCTTTTATGCCTGATTATGTGTTACCATGGCTTTTTAGCCATACTAACTGCATACGTGGTTGACATTTTGCGTCCCATGGTATGACGGCCCAAGACACCGCGGTGTCCAGTGCCGACGACCCGTTATCCAGTTTAGTCAGTATGTCATAGGTTACTTGGGTAGTGAAATTTATTGAAATAAGTTAAGAATACTAGCAATTAAAAATATTAGAAATTAAATAAAATAAATGAGTATGATGACCTAAAATAAATTAGAATAGTTATTTATTAGAAAGAATCGAAATGAACTGGACCGATATTAAAATTTACTTATTATGAGATAATCTGAGACAACCTAGCAAGTATTGAGAAAATGCTAAAAGATTAGCAAAGAAAATTATAACATAAATAAATATTGCAAATGTGACTTATATAATAATATAAGCATAAGTTTATTATTTTTAGATCATTTTTCTTGGTACATTATTACTGTACATTGGCAGAATAAACACTTCCAAAGAAGACTCAATTAGGATAAAATATATTAAATTTTAGAAATCGCATGTGAAGTATAAATAAATCTTAATTATCCGAATTTTGTTTCTATCTTTATTTGTATATTATTTCCTTGTTATATTATTGCACCACTAAGCAGCAATGCTTAGTGCGATTGAATTGTTTCCTTTGCGCAGGTACTGAAGCTAGAACCCAATGGACGTTTGACTGGGAATTTTGGGAGTTTTGATCTGCAAAAGTATTCAAGGTTATGAACAGGTAATTATTTAACTTGGTTGTATTTTATTTCTAAAATTTTTCCTAAATTTTTCTTATTAATATTTGAGTTAATTATAGTTCCTCACTTTAGTTTAAATATTTTTCCGAATGTTCTAGCTGTCCAGTCTGACACTGGTCACCGGAACAGTAGAATGTACGGAGTTGCTACAGGGAGGGTTTTACATTGCTCGTCCCTGTCCCTGTCCCTGTCCCTGTCCCACGTCCTTTAGCTTCATCCATTCTTCGGCCATGTTCAGTCCACGCCGATGATATAATTCTACCTCCTTTAAGAAACTCCTTTGGCTATGATGGACAAAAGGCAGCTAGGTAATTCTCCTTTCGACGAGGAGACGAACAAAGGAAGGAGGTGTGACCATTGGTTTTCCAGGCAGCTTCTAGCTCGTTCCGACGGTAGGATTATTGTAGATAATTATAGAAATTGTATTTGTAATCGGGATCTAAACTCATTGAGTCAAACGCTCACTCCGGTTGAATATATTTTTCCTAAGTCATAGGAAGAATATTCTTTTCTCCAAAGTCCAACCTTTATTTTTCTTCGCAGGTTGTGATTATGTTAGTAGTTCTATTATATTTAATTATTTATTTAATTATACATTCATTTTATTTTATTCTTAGAGCTCCGTTATGATACTAACAAATAACATCTTATTTGGATATGATAAATGGTATTTAACGAACTAAATGTGTTAGATATTAGGGTTGAGCTAGGCTTCACATATTGTTGTACTATATTTAGGTTGATTTGGACTCCCCAAATTTGAGATATAATACTTTATATTATCTTATTTTTGTGTGTTGGGCCTTAACTTTGAGTCTAGTTATGGATTAGTAAACAATAAGACTTACTACGATTTTTGGGAGTTTTAAGCTAGCCCAAGACCAATGATGGTCTGGCCTGTGGAATCGAGTCATGGAAATAAAAAGAATCTCAGTTTCTTAATGGAAATTTATCGATATTTTCGTGGCTAATGTATAGTAAATTAAATGATCACTTATACTCTCTTATTCTAGGTCACTTCAAGGAAATAAGTTAACACTTAAAAGGGAATATTCCTAAAGTTATTGGTTTAATGCATAGGAAACAAATAGTTAACCTATTAAAAAGTAAAAGAGATTGTTACTTCTTTTATTTTTCTTTTTTTTTATAGGAATTTATATTTTAAAAAAAAATTATCTATAATAATATAATTTTAATATCATACAATATAATTAAATTATGAAAAAAAATTACAATCCTTATAATAAAAGGAAAACAAAAGTTAAAAGTTTTTTTTTTATAGCATAATTCTATTATAACTTAGAAAGTAATGTAAATATATATTACAAAAATAATGAGTAAAAAAAAAATACATACAGATAAAAGAATTGAGAATTATATTAAATATAAAATTATTATATATTAAATTAAGAATCCATTTATACCTATAATCTATAATGTATATGTTGGCAACCCAAGAGGGAGGGAGGTGAATTGGATTCTAATTAAAATTTTGGAAGCTCGGCAAACACTTGGAAAATAAGAGAAAAGATGAACATAAAGATTTATAGAGGTTCGACTTCACAAGCCTACATATTCTTCTCAAGGCCTTCGTTGAGTTCACTCCACTATTCAATCTTCTTTTGGTGAAAATTACACATTTTACACTAATCCTTTTTCACTTAAGAGCAATTTAATGCTTGACAACACTATAATTAATCTACTCAACAATCTTCCTTTCAACTTTAGAACACAAAGAATTACAGTTGAAATAAACTTCTCAAAGAATGAAATGTTATGGCTCAAGTTCTAGAGAGAGAAAGTGTGAGAGAAATGCTAGATCACAATAAAAAATAAAAGCTAAATGAAAAGTTGTTGTAACTTCATTTAAGTCATAAACACTCCTTATTTATGCTTTTAGCAGGAAAATTATTGTTAGGGTGCACTAAATGCAAAAATAGTGGTGCAACCACTTAAAAAGTTATTCTAACTCCTTTTATAAAAAACCTAGGTTTGGCTGCTTAAAGAGACTTCGATTGCCCAAAGAGCTTCTGCCCTAATTTCCCCAAAACTTTAAAAGATGTAACTTTTGACCTAGAAATCATATTTTCAATTCGTTTGAAGTATTGGAAAGCTAATTCAATTAATTTTTTTCTAACTAAAACACTTCCCAAAAATAATTTTTCTTTTTTCACGAAGTAAAAATTTTATTGAACTACCTCTTGGTCTAGAATTTGGCGAAAACTAAGTTAAGCAAAAATTTCTAACACTTAGACTTGAGCCAACAAAAATAATTACATGAGACTTATAAGGCATTAAAAAAAAAAAAAATTACATTATAGAATCCCATAAAAGTTTGCTTCTATAACACCCCACCCTTGTGGGATAAAGTTTTCAAGAGTAGAAGGGGAGGAGAAAGGAAGAAAAATCAAAGAAAAGGCTTTTGATAGCTGAAGGTTAATTTTGGTAGTTGAAGTTGACTTTCGATAGTCAAAGGTGACTATTAGCAGTCGAAAGTCCTTTGGTTTAGCAAGGTATAAATAGTACCTCTAGTTAAGAAAGGGAGAAAGAAATCAATAACTTTCTCCCCCCACCCTCTCACCCCCCCAACCCCTTTCCCCCCCTTTCATCAGTTTCAAGTTCTTCTATCTTTTCTAAGCCTCCCATGTAATACCCCTCACCCGTCTACAGTATAGCTGAGCAAGGTGTGCTACACGGCGTGCCGGAACACCTAGTCTGTGATTATCTCATTTCCTGAGCTCAATTTGATTTTAAGAAGTCTCTTATGTAATATTCATATCATGCTGATACTATTTTCATACTTTAATAAAATCAGTGTTTCAAAAATGATAATAAAAATTTGGCAAGGTACCGTCTGTATTTCGGGCAAACTATCCTTTCAAACCTGTTAAAAACAGTTCAATATGATAATATCAAAATCTCAACTATTTTACAGTCTCGATTTCTCAGTAACGTCAATAGACTTTTACAGTCATTAAACAGTTCCATAATATAGTCCATAATAATTTAAATATATCCAGAAAATCTCCATGTTATTTAATATGCACAAAATATTACAAACTTTAGAGCTTTCATAATATTACAAAATATAGGGCTGAATTTTAAATACAACAGAAGTATAAAATACAAGCTATCCTAAGTCCTATCATGTATGCAATACAGTGTAAATGACTCTGGACTCCTGTGCAGACCTGATGTCTCACCCGGTCGTAGGTCTGCTGGGCTCCCCAGCTGTGTCTCAAATACCTACGCGTTACAAAAGTAACGCGCTAAGCAATTTTGCTTAGTGGTGCCAAATATAAAGAAATATACACTAAAATAAAGTAAATGGATTGTTTATGAATTTATAACATCGATATTCTTTACAGTTGTTGACTCTACTTTTATTTGCTAACATTTCAATATTTGCTAATTTTTGGTAGTGCTGTATGTCAGTTGACTGGATTTAGCTATTTGAATTTAATTGTACTTGAATTACTGCCCGTGTAACCTATATATTGACCAGACTCGATAAACGGATATACTAGCACTGGGTATCTTGTAACATCCTCCCGGTATCAACTCCGTACATTCTACTGTTCCGGTGATCGGTGTCGGTCCGGACAGCTAGAACGTCCGGAATAATATTTAAATCAAAGTGAGGGACCATAATTAACTCAAATATTAATAAGAAAAATTTAGAAAAAATTTTAGAAATAAAATGCAATTAAGTCAAATGAGCCGGTGCCCAAGCGATGGGTAACCAGAGGTAAGTTGCGGTTCTCGCAACGAGGAGCCCTAGACCCGGGGGAAAAATTATAAAATAATTTTTGGGACTCCAGAGAAGGGTCTTTGAGGTTCCCATGGCATTAGAATGCCAAGAAAATATTTAGAAAAAATTTTCAATCGGTACAGACGATTTTGACCCGTTAAGCCAAACGGAGGGCATTTTGGTCATTTCGCCTTCAGAGACGATTTTTGGCCGACTTGTCCAGTTGGGTAAATAATTATTATAACATAAAATATGAATAAATATTGTTAAAAATTGAATTGGAAATGAGTAGAAAAGAAAATAAAAGAAAATGAAATAAAAGTCATATTTATGACATGAGCATGATGCAATTAAAGTATTTTCACCCAACCAAATTTTGACACATCATTATAAACCACTTAAACATGAATAAAAGGAGATAAAAATTGAAAAAATTGGACAGCCATCTTCATATTTGGGCTGCAGAAACGTTGAGAGAGAGAGAGAGAAGAAAAAAACTCCATGAAAGCTCTTGTTCAAAGTTTGATTTTCCCTAAGCTCTCCACCCCAAAACCCTAAACTTCCTTCACAAAAAATTATCCCTAAACCTTGAGGAAGCATAAGGTAGCAGAAATTTGAGGAAATTTTGAAGTTGGGCAAGTCCAAGTTAGGTCACAAGTGAGGTTAGGGCTATACTTTCATTCTCACTCTTTTAATCCTTGTTAGAGCATCACTTTAAGTTAAGAAATTGTAAGAATTTGAAGTAAATCATATATGTTAGGGTATCTTCAATTTTTTGGCAGCCCTAAGGAAGGATGAGTTTGATTGTTTTAATGAACTTAGAGTGGTTAGAAATGATGTTTAAGGTATGAATATGCATGGATGTTGAACTAGTATGCTAATTAAGGTTTATGAGTAAATTGAATTGGACATTAGGGTTTTGAGAAGTGAAAAATTGACTTGGCTTATGAAATTGTTAGAGAACATTTTAATGGTAAATTAGTGACCATTTTAGGTAAGTTAACCATAAATTGGACTGAAATGTAGCATGGTAAAGAGCATGAGTGTGCTGCCTTGTGAGGGCAAAGAGGTGATCAAATTTCAGTCCACTTGGACTGCCATAACTTTGGCTGTATAGGTCCAATTGGTGTTTGGCCAATTGGACATGAAACTAGGCTTATAATGGCACATTTTTTCTGAAGAAACCATGCCCAAAAGACCAAAGCAAGAGGACCAAAACTTGGCCCCAATCCGGATACTCGCAATAAAGACTGCAGAATGACCAAATGAACAAGAATCGCTCATTTGGCCATAACTTACTGTAGAATGGTCAAATTGACCTGAAATTTTTACAGCAACAAGATATGATATAGAAAAACAACTTTCATGAAGAACATCATCCCAAATTATGCCATTAACCCATTAAAATTATTGGGCAAAGTTAAGTTATCAAACCTGCAACTCTGCAGATTTTCACTTGAGCAGTAATGTTTGGATGGCTATAACTCTCTCTAGAAAACTCGGATTTAGGCGATTCTTGAACCGATGGAAACCTAAGGCATGGTAGAACATTTCATATGAAGAAAGTTAGACCAAATTATGAACTTAACTTGGTCAAATTACTGACCAAAGTTGGACCAAAATCTGCCAAAACCCAAAATTTCAGCAGAATAAAGACACGTGAACAAAGAAACTTATTTTGGCCATAACTTGAGCTAAAAAACTCCAAATGGAGTGATTCAAAAAAATAAATTCAACTAGACAAAATAAGGAACATTTTCTATGAAGGAAGTTTTGTCAAATGTCAACAGTAAATCGACCAATAAAACAGTGCAACTTCGGAGCACCAAAACCGAAAATTGGCAATTTTGCCAAAATGACCTAAGCTTTGAGAAAGTGACCAAAACCAACAAGTTTTAAATGAAAAATGTAGTATGTTGGAAGTGCCAAAGTCAATGTACATATTTTCTATGCAAAAGTCAACATTTTAGTTGACTAATGAAGTGAATAGTGACATGAAAACTTAAAATAAGCTTGGAAATGGATTTGGTAATTGATTCCAACAAGTTTTAAATGCAAAATGTGGTACATCGGGAGTGTTAAAACCAATGTACCTATTGTCTATGCAAAAGTCAACATTTTTGTTGACCAATGAGGTGAATAGTGACACCCAAAACTTGAAATTCAAATTTTGAAATTAGAAATGCATCTAGGGGACTTTAAATTGCAATTGGCAATTAATACTAGTAAATGTAAAACTCAAAATGTGGGATCTTGGTGTAATTAGAATTAATATATCCATTAAGTATAAAAAGGTCAACATTTTGGTTGACTAGTATGATGAATAGTAATCAAAATGATTAGTGAATTAAGATGAAGACCTAGAACCAATTCTAAGCTTAAATGCTTAGAATTGTATGACAAATATGGACTATGCATCCTAGTCAAAATTGTTAAAAAGAAATTTAGGCCATAAATTTGAAATCCATGAAATATTCATGGATTACTTGAAACATGAAAAATAAGTCACCTAATTGATGTGAATAGATAGTTAGGGCATATATGCCCATCACAAATGGAATTCATAAAATATTAGTAACTCAACTTGAAATATAAAATTTGTAATTACATAAGTAGATTCTTGAATGTATAAATGAGAAAGGAAAAATATTTTGAATACAATGGTACATGTGAACCATTGTTTAGAATTGTGATCAATATGAATAACATAATGAATGGATAAATAAACCATATTAATGTATGAATGAGACATTAGTTTTCATTATTGTAAAGATGAGAAGTATTTTGAGTACAATGGTATAAAAGAATAATTGATGTGAATTGTGATCATATAAATGATCGAATGAATGTATGAATTATGATTGAAATTTATCATGAAATAATGAAGTCATAAAACACAATATATTAATATTTTAAAATATCAAATGCCCTAGTATACCTAACAAGATTGGTTTGGATAGTTTGGCATGCCAATAGGGTATTGTGTTAGCAATACTGCGAAAGGCTTTATGCCTGTATTCATGGCTTTACGCACGTATTCATGGCTTTTATGCCCGTATTCATGGCTTTTATGCCCGATTATGTGATATCATGGCTTTTTAGCCATACTGACTGCATACATGGTTGACGTTCTGCGTCCCATGGTATGACGGCCCGAGGCACGCGGTGTCAGTGCCAACGACCCGTTATCGATCCATCGTCTAGTATAGGTTACTTGGGCAGTCAATTAAAGTATTATTCAATTCAGCTAAGTTAAGTTAAGTATAATGAAAATCCAAGACAATTAAATTAAGTATTGAATGAATAAGCAAAAGAGATTAGCAAAAGAAACATAACAAAAATATAAATTGCGAACTGCATGACTTGAAATACAATACAGATAGAATAAATTATATACCTGCTAGTATTACTGAAAAGTTATAAACTAAGCACTTCCAAAGAGGAACAAACTAGTATATAAGATCGTTGATACTAGAAATACCATACCAAATTAAATTGACTCTGATTATCTGAACTATCATTTATTTCTTTCTTTACTTGTATATATTATTTCTGGTTATATTATTGCACCACTAAGCAGAAATGCTTAGCGCGATGGAATTGCTTCCTCGCGCAGGTACTGAAGGTAAAACCAGTAGACTGTCGACTGAGAGTTTTGGAGTCCAGATCTACAGAAGTGTCAGAAGAGTTCAAGATTATCACCTCCTCAGCAATGCATGTAGATAGGGCTCATTTTATACATGTTATGTATATTGTTCATTCCTAGCACATTGTAAATTATTTGTATATCTTGGACAAAATAAACTCATGTAATTAACCTATGAATTATGGAAGCTATTCAAAGTAAGTATTTTAGTATGTGAATTGAATTTGAGTTATAATGAGATTATACTTGTGAATATTGAGATATTGAAAATCTAATGAGATTTCTAAGAAATCTGGATACTGCATTGAGATACATTATGTTTGAAAATTTTTGAGACTATTAAGTTTGAGAAATTGAGTATATATTGAAATTGTCTTTGGCAGGTTCAGAAGAACTGTTAGTCCAAATTACAGCCGACACTTTGTCGGATTATCGTTAAAATTTTTGAAATTTCCAACTTAGTTAGATTTTGATAAAAGTAAAAATAGCCTAAATCTTCAATAAAGTTTTTGAATAAATAAATCAAGGACTGTAATGAAATCAGATAAAATAGAGTGCTCCGGCACACTGAGTGGCATAACTTGCTCGGCTACACTGTAGTCGGGTAAGGGGTGTCACATATCTAGTACCTCGGGCCGTCACACCATCGGTCACAAAGTGTCTCCTAGTGTGTAACAGTGTGGCTAAAAAGCCATATAGTCAATCTGGCGATAAGCCAAGTATAAATACACAATATGTATAGCCGTAGGCCATTAAAGTGACAGTGCGGCATAATATGCTGTAAAAATACAGTATGGCATAAAGCCATTTACAGAACAACTGTTAGAATCCTATTGGAATGCCAACCTATCTAAACTAGTCAACTAGGCAAACTAGGGCACATTATAAATTAAATGTTTAATTCTTCAATTTTTAGAGTTTACTAACTATTATGTAATTCATAAGTCAATGCATATGTTGACCTTTTTAGGTACTATGGATAAGTGGTTTCTAGCATCAACATGTCACATATTGTAATTCAATATGCTGCCAATATAGTGCAATTTACCATTTTTACAAGTTGGCATTCATTGCCAAAGTGCTTCAAGCATCATTGTATGTAAATGTCAAATTCTCAATTTTTGGTGTGCTAGATTGGTCTAGTTTAAAGTCCTATTTCTCTTCATTTTTAGCTTCTAGTCAAAGAAGCAAAATTGTAGCTCTATGTCTTATTATACGTGGGGCAAAATTTCAGGTCATTCTAAGTTGTATAAACCAAGATATGATCAATTTACTAAAGCTGGACAGATTGCACCTTTAGTGTAAAATTTGGTCAATTTTAGGTCACTTTTAGTTCTGGCAGTTTTGGTACCTGAACTTGTGAAAGCTATTTGACTCGGTTCTGGCCATTTCTGGGCTTTGGTGTCTTCATAAGAATTGTAGCTCTATGTCTAAGCTATCCATGGTAAAACTTTCAGGTCAATTGGACCTATTTTGAGTGAGTTATAGTCATCCTAATGACTACTATTCATATAGTCAAAAATATGGGTTGTAAGGTTGCTATTCCGGATTTGGTCATTTTTAAGGTCAGTTTCTAGGCAGAATTTTGGCAACATTTCTACAAGAAAGTTGGCCTATTTGGTGTCTAGTTTCACCCCCTATTGGCCTCATACCAATTGGGTTCACAGTTTGGCACTTATGACCTAATTTAGGTACTGCCTTTAATATTGAACCTGCACAAAGCACATACACTTCCAATTTGATATTCCTTCTCCTCCTCATTACTTCAATATTCAATCAATGACACTTCCATATATATATTGTACACAATTCCAGCAATAATTTTGGGCAGAACATTCAAGTGCTCAATGCACACAATTCACCATTAAGTTCAATATTCACTTCCACCAAAATTCAACATATCTCAATATCAATATTACACATACACTTCAACATAATCATACTTCAATATCACTTACACATGCTGCCTACAATTTAACACTAGCATATTTCATTAATAAACTACATATTCACACACAAATTCATGATTTAATAGGCTGCCAAACATGGCAATTTGCCCAAAGCATTAAGGTTCTATTTCACACCCTTAATTCAAGCACTACATGCACATACTTAGATTTTAACTTACTACATCCTCCATTTGAGTTAATCAACCATAATTTCCATCCATTAGAGGTAAGAAAAACTCAAATACAACACATAATCATGGCTGCCAAAAATGGACCATTTCATTTCTCAAGATTTTCTTCATTTCTCTTCACCAAAATACTCACCTCAACCTAAACACAAAGTTTATTAAAGCAAGGGAGAGGTTTTGGACACTTACCACTTTTGAAGCTTATCAAAACTTCACCAAATCTTATTTTTCTTCTTTCCAATATCTTCCCCAAGGTAAGTAGGCAAGCTTTAATGAAGGAACCAAGTAGAAATGGTGGCTTGATCATGCACCCATGGAGGTTGCATGTGGGGCAGCCATGGTGATTTCCATGGTGAACTTCATTTCTCTCGGCTGGTTATTTCTCAAGGTGGAAGATGATGGTTCTGTTGTCCCAAAAGCATATTTAGGTGTCCCAAATTAGGAGTTAGTGGAGCACTAACTTGGATTTTAATGTTAATTATTCAAAGTTTCATAAATTGGATTTTATCCCCCATTTCTTTCACTATTCTTATAATGAATCACAATTTAAATTTTCATGACATTTTCTAAGTATAATATCATTTATTTTTAATGGACATTGAGGTCAAAAGGCAACTCTAAGTGTCAAATGACCAAAATGCCCCACTTCGGGTTATATTCCCGATTTTTTAGTAACACCGATTTTTATCTATTTCTTGATTTTTTATTTTTCTTTGTACTAATTTATTAATTTTTCTTTGATAATTCTAGTGTCAATTATACTTCAATAGACCTTTACTTACGTCCTAAAATTTAATTCCGAGGGTTCCCCGAGGTCCTGATGTCGGCAACGGCCTTCTCGGTGCGGTTACCCATCGTTGTGGTGCCGGCTCGTTTATCTTAGTTTTATTTTCTCTCTTTCATTTTTCTTTAATTTTTCTTGTATTTTCTTTTTTATTTAATTCATCATTATATGTCTGTTCACTATCACAGAAGTATAGTTCCAGACATCATGACTTGCCTGGACTAATATTTGGCCACTGGAGCAACAGAACGTACAAAATATGTACAGGGAGGATATTACATCCCAACTTGCTAATTAAGATCTTTATTGGTTTTATTTCAACATGCATGAGAAATAAGTTCAAATGCCCTTTGATTTGTGGCTTTGAACAAGTGGAAGAATACATAAGTCTTAGATCCTTTAAGAGTCTTTTGAGGTCTTATGTATTGATGTTCAAGATCAAAGGTAATTTTTATTGTTTTCTTTTAAAAGATTTAGTCATTTTCCTTATTTTTGCATAAATGTTCTTGTTTTTTTAACCCTTGCATGTAAGGATTTGGTTTTGAATTAGGGTTTTCTTTTGAAATTTTAGGTTCAAACATTAATGTTGTTTTGAATCTTGCACATGCAAATGTTTTAGCTCTTTTAATGCTCCTTTAGGTAAATTCTTTGGTTTTGGATGGTTTGAACAAATTGGTGGGTTTAGAAGAACTATTTTGGAACGATTATATAATAATGATTTTGTAACACCCTCCCTATAGCAACTCCGTACATTCTACTGTTCCGGTGACCAGTGTCGGTTCGGATAGCTTGAACGTTCGGAAAAATATTTAAACTAAAGTGCGGAACCATAATTAACTCAAATATTAATAAGAAAAATTTAGGAAAAATTTTAGAAATAAAATACAACCAAGTTAAATGAGCCGGTGCCCTAGAGATGGATAACCCAGTGGGAAGTTGTGGTCCTTGCAACTAGGAGCCCTATACCCCGGGAAAAATTCATAAAATAATTTTTGGGACTCTAGAGAAGAGTCATTGAAGGTTTTATGGCATTAGAATGCCAAGAAAATGCTTAGAATAAGTATAGAAAATTTTGGTCTGTTAAGCTAAACGGAGAGTATTTTGGTCATTTCGCCTTTAGAGATGATTTTTCGCTGACTTGTCCAGTTAAGTAAATAATTATCATGACACAAAATGTGAATAAATATTGGTAAAAATTAAATTGAAAATGAGTACAGTAGAAAATAAGAGAAAATGAGATAAAACGCTAATTATGACATCACCATGATGTCATTAAACACTTACCACCAATTACAATTAATCAAGCCCATTTAAAATAAATAAAATGAGATAAGAATAAACAAAAAAGGGTCATCAGCTGCTCCAAACCAATCCAGCCGTCTCCCTCTTCTCCCATAGCCATTTCCTCCATGAAAGCTCACCCAAGCTCCCAACCTCACCAAATCTCATTTGAAACCCTTACCTAGCTTCACAAAAAATTTACCTAGCAACTTGAACATCCTCTAGGCAGCCAAAAGAGGAAGAAAAGGGCAAGTTTAGTTGGCTTGAAATTCTACTCCAACAAGGTTAGTGTCCAACTCTTACTCCTTTTTGCTTTAATTCATGTTCAATGGCATGAATTGTGTAGGAAATATAAGGAAATAAAGCAAAGAAGTGTATGTGTGTGCAACTTACAATTTTTGGCAGCTAGGGTTAGCTAGGATTTGATGATTTTGCTTGGTAGAAAAATGGTTATGAGCAGCCTTTGGTAGTGGATGGGGTATTGAACATAATTAAGTAAGTCAAATGCAAGAATTGTGCATGTATGAAATGAAAAAATTGGACACTTGAAAAATTCTAGGGTTTTCTCATGTGATGGTTCATTAACCTTGTAATGGTCAATTAGTGACCATTTGAATGTGTATGATGAGGAAATGAAGTGAGTTGAGGCTTGGCATTTGTGTATGGGTGAGGTGCCTTAGCTAACTTGCAGGACTGAGCATGAGTCTAGCAGGTTTGGGCAGTTATAAATGGAGTTATAGAGGTTCAATTGGTGCAAGGCCAATTGGACATGAAACTAGACACATAATGGCACCACTTTGGTGAAGAAACCCTACCCAGAAAACCAAACCAAGTTAGCCTAAAAATTGCCCTAATCAGGGTGACTTGCATTTTGCTTGGGCAAAATGACCAAATGAATAGTGTCTATTCATTTGGTCATAACTCAGTGTAGAAAGGTCTAATTAGCCTGATATTTTACCAACAGAAATCTGAGATATAGATCTACAACTTTCATGGAGAAACCTAACCCAAATTTTAACCATAACTTGTTCAAAAAGTGACTTGCATTCACTACACAAAACACTATAGATTTGGTCAGTCCAGAAAATCTGGAAAGTTTGCAATCCGGCTAGTTGTGGTTTTTAGGCCATAACTTGAGCTACAAAAGTCCAAATAGAGTGATTGAAAAAAAGAAATGTAACTAGACACAATACGAAACAACTTTCATGTTGACAACTTTGCCAAATTCCTACTGTAAAAATGACCAATAGAACAGTAAACACAAGGCTTGAAATCTGAAAATTTTGAACAACTAGCACTAAGCTTAGAAATGGTATTGGCAACCAATACCAACAACTTTAGAATGAAAAATGTGGTATGTTGGGAGTATTAGAACCAATGTACCTATTGTCTATGCAAAAGTCAACATTTTAGTTGACTAATGAAATAAATAGTAACACCTAAACTTAAATTTCAAGAATTGTACAAATTAAAAGTGTAACATGTCCTAATACACCTAGCAAGATTGGTTTGGATAGGTTGGCATGCTAATAGGATTCAGTTAGCAGTACTGCACATGGCATTATGCTATTCTGTGATTTTATGGCTTTTAGCCATTTTGACATTGTGATGATACTTGGCTTTGTGCCTAATGTTATTACAGCTTATTAGCTGTTCTGTTGCACACCGGGAGATACATATGTGACCGATGGTGAGATAGCCTGAGGTACTTGATACTCAGTGCCAGTTTACCCGTTTATCCAGTCCAGTCATTCAGTATAGGTTACTTGGGCAACCACTAAAAAAAGAATGTGGATAAATTTAATGAAATAATGAACATAACAAGTACAAAATCAATAGGACTACAAACAATTATCGAAAATTTGTCTGCATAAGACATTAATACATTCACTGCATATTTAATTTCTGTTATTTCTTTTTATTCTATTATTGGTACCACTATGCATTATTGCTTAGCGCGTTGCTTTTTGCCACGTGTAGGTTCTGGAGAGACCAACCGAGAGCCCAGTAGACCACAGACTGGGTGAGACCTTCTGCAGCTCTGCATAGTGTCTGTGTCACCTCATTGTCATCAATGCATTGGTAGGACACTAGGTTTTATTTTGATATTTTGTAATTAGCTTTTATTTTCTCATGTGTAACTAAGACTTATGTAATGTATTTTGGCATTGATGTAAATAGTGAAAATTGTGTTTATGAATGAAAAAGTGAATATTTATTGATGACTTTTGCATAAATATCATATGAAATGAATGATTGAGAAATGGAAATGTTGTTGAAAAAGATTGAGATTTTGTTGATGAAATGGAGTTTGGGATTGATTGAAAATTTTGGAAGTGTTTTCCACAGGTTTCGAAGAACTCTTTTCTCCATTTTTAGCCTGTACTCTGTCAGATTTTCTATAAAATTTGCGGAACCTCAAATAAATTGATATTTTCCATAAATGACTTAAATAAATTATACTTCACCAATTGTACTTCATAACTATGATAAAAATAAATAAGGAAGGATAAAGAGGATTAAAATAAAATAGGGTGTTCCAGTACACTGTGTGACATATCTTACTTGGCTATACTGTAGATGGGTAAGGGATGTCATATTTAGTGGTATCAGAGCACGGTTTAGGCATTTCTGAGCCTAGATCGAGTCCATACCATGCATTGCATTTGTAAGAGTCGAGGTGACACTAATGCAGATTTGTTTGTCTTTGTTATTTTGAATAGGATATGGACCCCACATCTCAGAGGGTAGTTGAGGAGGAAGTGGAGAGTCATGCTCCACTTGCAGCGGCTGAGACTGGGGGTAGGGGAGAACTTGCTCCGCCAGCTCCAGCAGAGCCTGCTCAGCCTCCACAGGCCATGTTCTAGCAAATGGCCGAGTTTTTCAGACAAATGGCTTGGGTAATGCCACCACCACCACCACCTCCACAGCAGAAATCACATCTAAAAAGACTAAGAAAATTTGGAGCAGTGGATTTCTTTAGCAAGAGAGAAGATGATTCTATTGCAGCCAAAAACTGGCTGAACAGAACAGGAAGGGTTTTAAAACAACTCCACTGCACTCCAGAGTAAAATCTAGAAGAGATGATGCCTACCAATGATGGGATACAGTGTCTAGTGAAGTGTAGCCAGAATTAATAACTTGGGACTTCTTCCTCTCAGAATTCAAGAAGAAATATGTGGGTAGTGTATACCTAGAAGAGAGAAGAAGAGAATTCATTAACCTGAGGCAGAGACAGCTGACAGTGGTAGAGTATGAAAAGGAATTTGTCAGACTGAGCCGCTACGGAAGGGCGATAGTCCCTCATGAGGCCGAAAGGTGTAAGAGATTTGAAGAGGGATTAAATGATAATATAAAGATCATGATCACTGCCTTGGGAATCACAGACTTCACCAAGTTAGTGGAAGCTACTATAAAAGTTGAAAAGGTTAGAATAAGTGAACATACCAGAAGAGAGAGATAGCAAAAGAGGGGCTAGGGTCAGTCTAGTTCATCTCTTGCACCTGGGAAGAAGTCCAAAGGTCCACCTGCACAGAGTTCAGGTCAACCTCAAGGTCAAGTTCAGTCTCAGGGGCCGAGGCCATAGTTCACCCCCAGGAGAGATCAGTCCACACCATCAGTGGGCAGCTCTCCAGGGACGGGGTTCAGGGGACCAGCCCCAACATCTTCTGCATATCCGCATTGCTTGAATTGGCATAAGGGGGAGTGTTGGAGAGTGAATAGTGCCTGTTTAAGGTGTGGGTCGACAGAGCATCAGTTGAGGAACTATTCACACAAAATTGCTACAGCTGCTCCAACACAAGTAGACAAACCTACTCCTGCACCATAAAGGGATAGGAAATCTGGCAAATCTGAGGTAGTGGGACCATCACAGAGACCTACATCATAGCCAACAGAGAGGCCTGAGGGCAGAGCACCTGCCAAAGCCTATGCCATAAGAGCTCAGGAGGAATAAGATGCCCCGGACGTCATCAGGGGTACGTTCTCCCTCTGCAATACATCTGTACATGCATTGGTGGATCTAGGATCCACTCATTCATACATCTACATCAACCTACCCATAGAAAGGGGGATACTAGTAGGGGAGAGTGACCAAGACATTCTGGTCACTAATCCATTGGGCCACAGGGCAGTGGTGAACAAAGTATACAAGGGTTATCCGTTAAGGATTCAGGGGCATGAATTCTTGGCAGACCTGATTGAGTTGCCTTTCCATGAGTTTGATGTGATTTTGGGAATGGACTGGTTGGCACGTCATCAAGCAATGGTTGATTGTAAATTGAAGAGGATTTCTTTGAAAACTCCTAAGGGAAATGAGATCACAGTTGTGAGAGAAAGGATAGATTTCTTGTCCAATGTCATCTCAGCCATAGTTGTAACACCCTCCCGGTAGCAACTCCGTACATTCTACTGTTCCGGTGACCGGTGTCGGTCCGGATAGCTAGAACATTCGGAAAAATATTTAAACTAAAGTGAGGAACCATAAATAACTCAAATATTGATAAGAAAAATTTAGTAAAAATTTTAGAAATAAAATACAACCAAGTTAAATGAGCCGGTGCCCAAGCGATGGGTAACCAGAGGGAAGTTGCGGTTCTCGCAACGAGGAGCCCTAGACCCGGGGGAAAAATTATAAAATATTTTTTGGGACTCCAGAGAAGGGTCATTAAGGTTCCTATGGCATTAGAATGCCAAGAAAATATTTAGAAAAATTTTTCAATCGGTACAGCCAATTTTGACCCGTTAAGCCAAACGGAGGGCATTTTGGTCATTTCGCCTTCAGAGGTGATTTTTGGCCGACTTGTCCAGTAAAGTAAATAATTAATATGACATAAAATATGAATAAATATTACTAAAAACTAAAGTGAAAATGAGTAGAGAAAAGAAGAAAAGAAAATGAAAGAAAAACCTAAATATGACATCACATGATGTCATTTGGAAGGCTTCCACCAATCACAACCCAACAAGCCAAATTAAAAAGAGAAAAATGACAAATGAAGAGACAAATTTTCTGAATCTTCTTCTTCATTTGGACGTGAACCTCTTCTTCCATAGCTAAGTATATTCAAGCTTTTCAAAGCTTGATTCACCCATTTCTACCCAACAAAATCATAACCTAGCTTCACAAAAAATTAACCTAGCAACTTGAGTAACCTCTAGGCAGCCAAAAGAAGAAGAAAGAAGGAGTTTGGGTAGTTTGAAATTCTGCCCTATTCAAGGTTAGTGCCTATTTACACTTAAATCTCTTTTAATTCATGTTAAAGACTTAAAGTGAGTAAGGTTTTGTGAATTAAATGAATGGAATCTATGTATATGGACCCTATGAATTTTCGGCAGCCCTATGAAGGAATGAGTTTGATTGTATTAATGGACTTAGAATGAATTGGAGATTATATTTAGAATGTATACATATATATATACAAGAATGAAAGAGTTAACTAAAGAAATTGTGAAAACCATGACTTTGAGCTAGGGTTTAGGAATGAAAATTTGACTTGGCTTATGAAATGGTTAAAGAACATTCTAATGGTCAATTAGTGACCATTTGAGGTATTTTGACCATAAATTGGACTGAAAAATGGCATGGCAAAGTGGAATGGTAGGCTGCCTAAAGACAAAGACAGATGGTGGTGAGATTTCAGTCCAATTGGACTGCCATAACTTTGGCTGTGTAGATTCAATTGGTGTTTGGCCAATTGGACATGAAACTAGGCTTATAATGGCACAGTTTTGCTGAAGAAACCATGCCCAAAAGACAAAAGCAAGAGGACCAAAAGTTGGCCCCAATCCGGATACCCTGCAAACAGCCCCTGCAGAATGACCAAGTGAACAGTAACTGTTCATTTGGCCATAACTCACTGTAGAATGGTCAAATTGACCTGAAATTTTTACAGTAACAAGATATGATATAGACAAACAACTTTCATGAAGAACATCACCCCAAATTATGCCATTAACCCATTCAAATTATTGGGCAAAGTTGAGTTATCAAACCTGCAACTCTGCAGATTTTCATTTGAGCAGTAATGTTTGGAGGACTATAACTCTCTCTAGAAAACTCGGATTTAGGCGATTCTTGAACCAATGGAAACCTAAGGTATGGTAGAACATTTCATAAGAAGAAAGTTAGACCAAATTATGAACCTAACTTGATCAAATTACTGACCAAAGTTGGACAAAAATCGCTGCACTCCAAAATCTCAAAGATGAGCGATTGCACGTAAACAAAGAAACTTATTTTGGCAATAACTTGAGCTAAAAATCTCAAAATGTAGTGATTCAATAAAGGTAATTAATATAGACTAAATAAGGAACAAATTTCATGTTTACCATTTCCTCAAATTCCCACTGCAACAGTGCTTAATGGAATAGTAAAGTTTAGTTTCAAAAACTGAAAATTTTGTTTCCCTTGGTTAAAGCTTAGAAATGGTTTTAATGCTTAATGCCAACAAGTTTTAAATGAAAAATGTGGTATGTTTGAAGTGCCAAAGTCAGTGTGCATATTTTCTATGCAAAAGTCAACTTTTTTGTTGACCAATGAAATGAATAGTGACACCAAAAGTTGAAATTCAAAGATTGAAGAATTTTAAAGTATCAAATGCCCTAGTATACCTAACAAGATTGGGTTGGATAGTTTGGCATGCCAATAGGGTATTGTTTTAGCGATCTTTGCGAAAGGCTTTATGCCTGTATTCATGGCTTTATGCCCGTATTCATGGCTTTTATGCCCGTATGCATGGCTTTTATGCCTGATTATGTGATATCATGGCTTTTTAGCCATACTGACTGCATACATGGTTGACATTCTGCGTCCCATGGTATGACGGCCCGAGGCACCGCGGTGCCCAGTGCCAACGACCCGTTATCCAGTCCATTCATCCAGTATAGGTTACTATGGCAACCAAATGAATGGAAAAGCATAACTGTGAACTGATTATTGAAGAAAATACGAAAATTAAGTATCAGGAATGATTACAAAAATACAAGGAAGCTCAAGATCATGAAGAAAAAAAATAATTAACGAAATGCATGAAGAAGTTAATATCATAAAACATGATTAGCCCTCGACTAAACAATAAGTTAGTAATTACTCATTTCTTATGAACACAATAGCAAGGAAATTATTATTTTTATTTGCATATTATATTTTCTTGTATTATTGGCACCACTAAGCTTTATGCTTAGCGCGTCGATTTTGCAATGTGTAGGTACTGAAGATTTGGACAGAGGGCCCAGTAGACCACAGATTCGGTAAGGCAGTTCACAGTTCTGCATAGTGTCCGTGTCACCTCACCGTCTACAGTGCATTGGTAGGACACTAGGTCCCATTTTGTATTTTGAGATTTTTGTAAATTTGGTAATTAAACTCTTATTTTATCATATGTATTTGAACAAATGTAATATAATTTTGTATTAATGTAAGTACTTGTAATTTGTGATTATAAATCACATGTGAGAATTTATTTATGATTTGAGTCTAATGATGATGTGAAATGATAAATAGAGGAATCGTTAAGAAATTGTCAGAACTTGATGTGATACAAAATGTGAATTGTATATGAGTACCATGAGATGAATGATTGAGAAATAAATGAAATTGATGAAATTATTCTGAGACTTTGTTGATAATTGGAGTTGGGATTGATTGAATATGATCATAGGAAGTGTTTTTCACAGGTTCCGAAGAACTGTTTTCTCCATTTTTAGCTGGTACTTTGCCGGATTTTCTATAAAATTTTCAGAACCTCAAATAAATTACAATTTCAATAAATGAATTATATTTCACAAGTTATTTTCAAAACTATAATAAAAATGTATTAAGATAAAATAGAGTGCTCCGGCACACTGAGTGGCATAACTTGCTCGGCTACACTGTAGTCGGGTAAGGGGTGTCACATTTATTGGTATCAGAGCACGGTTTAGGCGTTTCTGGACCTAGATAGACTGCATACCATGCATTGCATTCATAAGAGTCGAGGTGACACTATTGCAGATCTGTATTTCCTGTTTATTTTAGGTTAGGGTATGGAATAAGAGAGTAAAGAGACAATGAGATAGCGAATGGAAATAAGAAGGAGACTATATTTAAGATGAAAAAGGATGAGTACATAACTGTTTGAGGATAGGATTGAGACTAAGGAGAAAGTGAAGTAGGATAACACGGAAAGATGAAGAAATAAAGAGGTAGTAGCTCCTCGGCTATTTACACTGGGTAAATTTCGAGGACGAAATTTAAATAAGAGGGGAAGAATTGTAACACCCTCCCGGTAGCAACTCCGTACATTCTCTTATGCTCGGTGACCTGTCTGTCTGGACAGCTAGAACGTTCGGAAAAATATTTAAACTAAAGTGAGGAACCATAAATAACTCAAATATTGATAAGAAAAATTTAGTAAAAATTTTAGAAATAAAATACAACCAAGTTAAATGAGCCGGTGCCCAAGCGATGGGTAACCAGAGGGAAGTTGCGGTTCTCGCAACGAGGAGCCCTAGACCCGGGGAAAAATTATAAAATAATTTTTGGGACTCCAGAGAAGGGTCATTAAGGTTCCTATGGCATTAGAATGCCAAGAAAATATTTAGAAAAATTTTTCAATCGGTACAGCCAATTTTGACCCGTTAAGCCAAATGGAGGGCATTTTGGTCATTTCGCCTTCAGAGGTGATTTTTGGCCGACTTGTCCAGTTAAGTAAATAATTAATATGACATAAAATATGAATAAATATTACTAAAAATTAAAGTGAAAATGAGTAGAGAAAAGAAGAAAAGAAAATGAAAGAAAAACCTAAATATGACATCACATGATGTCATTTGGAAGGCTTCCACCAATCACAACCCAACAAGCCAAATTAAAAAGAGAAAAATGACAAATGAAGAGACAAATTTTCTGAATCTTCTTCTTCATTTGGACGTGAACCTCTTCTTCCATAGCTAAGTATATTCAAGCTTTTCAAAGCTTGATTCACCCATTTCTACCCAACAAAATCATAACCTAGCTTCACAAAAAATTAACCTAGCAACTTGAGTAACCTCTAGGCAGCCAAAAGAAGAAGAAAGAAGGAGTTTGGGTAGTTTGAAATTTTGCCCTATTCAAGGTTAGTGCCTATTTACACTTAAATCTCTTTTAATTCATGTTAAAGACTTAAAGTGAGTAAGGTTTTGTGAATTAAATGAATGGAATCTATGTATATGGACCCTATGAATTTTCGGCAGCCCTAGGAAGGAATGAGTTTGATTGTATTAATGGACTTAGAGTGAATTGGAGATTATGTTTAGAGTGTATACATATATATATACAAGAATGAAAGAGTTAACTAAAGAAATTGTGAAAACCATGACTTTGAGCTAGGGTTTAGGAATGAAAATTTGACTTGGCTTATGAAATGGTTAAAGAACATTCTAATGGTCAATTAGTGACCATTTGAGGTATGTTGACCATAAATTGGACTGAAAAATGGCATGGCAAAGTGGAATGGTAGGTCGCTAAAGACAATGAAAGATGGTGGCTGAGATTTCAGTCCAATTGGACTGACATAACTTTGGCTGTGTATATTCAATTGGTGTTTGGCCAATTGGACATGAAACTAGGCTTATAATGGCACATTTTTGCTGAAGAAACCATGCCCAAAAGACCAAAGCAAGAGGACCAAAAGTTGGCCCCAATCCGGATACCCTGCAAACAGCCCCTGCAGAATGACCAAATGAACAGTAACTGTTCATTTGGCCATAACTCACTGTAGAATGGTCAAATTGACCTGAAATTTTTACAGTGAGAAGATATGATATAGACAAACAACTTTCATGAAGAACATAACCCCAAATTATGCCATTAACCCATTCAAATTATTGGGCAAAGTTGAGTTATCAAACCTGCAACTCTGTAGATTTTCATTTGAGCAGTAATGTTTGGAGGACTGTAACTCTCTCTAGAAAACTAAGATTTAGGCGATTCTTGAACCGATGGAAACCTAAGGTATGGTAGAACATTTCATAAGAAGAAAGTTAGACCAAATTATGAACTTAACTTGATCAAATTACTGACCAAAGTTGGACCAAAAATCTGCGGACCCAAAATCTCGGCATGAATTGCACGTGAACAGTAAACTTATTTTGGCCATAACTTGAGCTACAAAACTCAAAATGGAGTGATTCAAAAAACGAAATTCAACTAGAAAAAATAAGGAACAACTTTCATGTTTACCATTTCCTCAAATTCCCACTGCAACAGTGCTTAATGGAATAGTAAATTTAAGTTTCAAAAACTGAAAATTTTGTTTCCCTTGGTTAAAGCTTAGAAATGGTTTTAATGCTTAATGCCAACAAGTTTTAAATGAAAAATGTGGTGTGTTTGAAGTGCCAAAGTCAGTGTACATATTTTCTATGCAAAAGTCAACTTTTTTGTTGACCAATGAAATGAATAGTGACACCAAAAGTTGAAATTCAAAGATTGAAGAATTTTAAAGTATCAAATGCCCTAGTATACCTAACAAGATTGGTTTGGATAGTTTGGCATGCCAATAGGGTATTGTTTTAGCAGTACTGCGAAAGGTTTTATGCCTGTATTCATGGCTTTATGCCCGTATTCATGGCTTTTATGCCCGTATGCATGGCTTTTATGCCCGATTATGTGATATCATGGCTTTTTAGCCATACTGACTGCATACATGGTTGAAGTTCTGCGTCCCATGGTATGAAGGCCCGAGGCACTGCGGTGCCTAGTGCCAACGACCCGTTATCCAGTCCAGTCATCCAGTATAGGTTACTTGGGCAACCAAATGAATGGAAAAGCATAACTATGAACTGATTATTAAAGAAAATATGAAAATTAAGTATCAGGAATGATTACAAAAATACAAGGAAGCTCAAGATGATGAAGAAAAAAAATAATTAACGAAATGCATGAAGAAGTTAATATCATAAAACATGATTAGCCCTCGACTAAACAATAAGTTAGTAATTACTCATTTCTTATGAACACAATAGCAAGGAAATTATTATTTTTATTTGCATATTATATTTTCTTGTATTATTGGCACCACTAAGCTTTATGCTTAGCGTGTCGCTTTTGCAACGCGTAGGTACTGAAGATTTGGACAGAGGGCCCAGTAGACCACAGATTCGGTAAGGCAGTTCACAGTTCTGCATAGTGTCCGTATCACCTCACCGTCTACAGTGCATTGGTAGGACGCTAGGTCCCATTTTGTATTTTGAGATTTTTGTAAATTTGGTAATTAAACTCTTATTTTATCATATGTATTTGAACAAATGTAATATAATTTTGTATTAATGTAAGTACTTGTAATTTGTGATTATAAATCACATGTGAGAATTTATTTATGATTTGAGTCTAATGATGATGTGAAATGATAAATAGAGGAATCGTTAAGAAATTGTCAGAACTTGATGTGATACAAAATGTGAATTGTATATGAGTACCATGAGATGAATGATTGAGAAATAAATGAAATTGATGAAATTATTCTGAGACTTTGTTGATAATTGGAGTTGGGATTGATTGAATATGATCATAGGAAGTGTTTTTCACAGGTTCCGAAGAACTGTTTTCTCCATTTTTAGCCGGTACTTTGCCGGATTTTCTATAAAATTTTCAGAACCTCAAATAAATTACAATTTCAATAAATGAATTATATTTCACAAGTTATTTTCAAAACTATGATAAAAATGTATTAAGATAAAATAGAGTGCTCCGGCACACTGAGTGGCATAACTTGCTCGGCTACACTGTAGTCGGGTAAGGGGTGTCACAATAGTTGCAAGAAAACTAATGAGAAAAGGCTGGGAAGCCTACCTAGCACATGTGGTGGATACTAGGCAGGCTAAGCCAGATATATGTGACATACCCACAGTAAGAGACTTCCCAGATGTGTTCCCTGAAGAATTGCCTAGTTTGCCACCAGAAAGGGAAGTTGAATTTGCTATTGAGATACTGCCAGGTACAGCACCAATCTCTATTACTCCTTATAGGATGCACCCACAGAATTGAAGGAATTGAAAGTCTAGTTACAGGAGTTACTGGATAAGGGGTTCATACTCCCCAGTGTGTCACCATAGGGAGCTCCAATGTTGTTTATAAAGAAGAAGGATGGGACTTTGAGGCTATACATCGATTACCGGCAGTTGAATAAAGTGACAGTGAAGAACAAATATCCGTTGCCTAGAATTGATGATCTGTTTGATCAGTTGAAGGGAGCAGGAGTATTTTCAAAAATTGATCTCAGATCAGGGTATCATTAGTTGAGGGTGAAGGATGCAGATGTGCCAAAGACTACATTCAGGACCCGGTATGGGTATTATGAGTTTCTGGTGATGCCTTTTGGCCTAACAAATGCACCAGTAGCATTCATGGACCTTCTGAACTATATCTTCCATCCATACTGTAACACCCCTCGCCCGTCTACAGTATAGCCGAGCAAGGCATGCTACGCGGCATGCTAGAGCACATAGTCTGTAATCAACTCATTTTCCTAAACTCATTTTGATTTTAAGAAGTCTTTTATGTAATATTCATATCATGCTGATACTATTTTCATACTTTAATAAAATTAGTGTTTCAAAAATGGTAATAAAAATTTGGCAAGGTGCTGTTTGTATTTCGGACAAACTATCCTTCCAAACCTATCAAAAACAGTTCAATATGATAATATCAAAATCCCAACTATTTCACAGTCTCGATTTCTCAGTAAAGTCAATAGACTTTTACAGTCATTAAACAGTTCCATAATACAGTCCATAATAATTTAAATATATCAAAAAAATCTTCATGTTATTTAATATGCATAAGTTATTACAAACTTTAGAGCTTTCATAATATTACAAAATACAGGGCCAAATTTCAAAATACAATAGAAGTACAAAATACAAGATATCCTAAGTCCTACCATGTTTGCAATGCAGTGCAAATGACGCTGGACTCCTGTGTAGATCTGATGTCTCACCTGGTCGTAGGTCTGCTGGGCTCCCCAACTGTGTCTCCAATACCTACGTGTTACAAAAGTAATGCCCTAAGCAATTTTGCTTAGTGGTGCCAAATATAAAGAAATATACACTAAAATAAAGTAAATGGATTGTTTATAAATTTATAACATCTATATTCTTTACAGTTGTTGACTCTACTTTTATTTGCTAACATTTCAATATTTGCTAATTTTTGGTAGTGCTGTATGTCAGTAGACTGGATTTAGCTATTTGAATTTAATTGTACCTGAATTACAGCCCGTGTAGCCTATATACTGACCAGACTGGATAAACGGATATACTAACACTGGGTATCTAGTACATCAGACCATCACACCATCAGTCACAAAGTGTCTCCCGGTGTGTAACAGTGTGGCTAAAAAGCCATATAGTCAATCTGGCGATAAGCCAAGTATAAATACACAATATGTATAGCCGTAGGCTATTAAAGTCACAGTGCGGCATAATATGCCATAAAAACACAGTATGGCATAAAGCCATTTACAGAATAACTGTCAGAATCCTATTGGCATGCCAACCTATCCAAACTAGTCAACTAGGCAAACTAGGGCACATTATAAATTAAATGTTTAATTCTTCAATTTTTAGAGTTTACTAACTATTATGTAATTCATAAATCAATGCATATGTTGACCTTTTTAGGTACTATGGATAAGTGGTTTCTAGCATCAACATGTTACATGTTGTAATTCAATATGCTGCCAATATAGTGCAATTTACCATTTTTACAAGTTGGTATTCATTGCCAAAGTGTTTCAAGCATCATTGTATGTAAATGTCAAATTCTCAATTTTTGGTGTGCTAGATTGGTCTAGCTTAAAGTCCTATTTCTCTTCGTTTTTACCTTTTGGTCAAAGAAGAAAAATTGTAGCTCTATGTCTTATTACTCGTGGGGCAAAATTTTAGGTCATTCTGAGTTGTATAGACCAAGATATGATCAATTTACTAAAGCTGGACAGATTGCACCTTTAGTGCAAAATTTGGTCAATTTTAGGTCACTTTTAGTTTTGGCAGTTTTGGTACCTGAACTTGTGCAAGCTATTAGACTTGTTTCTGGCCATTTTTGGGCTTTGGTACCTTCATAAGAATTGTAGCTCTATTTCTAATCTATCTAAGATAAAAATTTCAGGTCAATTAGACCTGTTTTGAGTGAGTTATGGTCATCTTAATGATTACTATTCATATGGTCAAAAATCTAGGTTGCAAGGTTGCCATTCTGAATTTGGTCATTTTTAAGGTTAGCTTCTAGGCTGAATTTTGGAAACATTTCTACATGAAAGTTGGCCTATTTGGTGTCTAGTTTCACCCCCCATTGGCCTCATACCAATTGGGTTCACAGTTTGGCACTTATGACCTAATTTAGGTGCTGCCAACATACACAACCTGCATATAAACATCACACTTCCAATTTTAACAATCCTCCTCCTTCCAATACTTCAGTATTCAATCAATGGCACTTCTATATATATTGTACACAATTCCAGCAAACATTTTGGGTAGAACATTCAAGTGCTCAATGCACACAATACACCATTCAAGTTCAACATTCACTTCCACCAAAATTCAACATATCTCAATATCAATATTACACATACACTTCCATATACTCATACCTCAATATCAATTACACATGCTGCCCACAATTTAACACTATCATATTTCATTAATAAACTTCATATTCACACACACAAATTCATGATATTATAGGCTGCCAAACATAGCAGTTTACCCAAGCATCAAAGTCCCATTTTTAAACCCTTTATTCAAGCACTAACATGAACATACTTGAATATTAAACTACTACAACTTCTATTTGAATTAATCAACCTCAATTCCCATCCATTAGAGGTAAGAAAAACTCAAATACAACAAACCTTCATGGCTGCCAAAAATGGACAAGTTCATACCTCAATATTTTCTTCATTTCTCTTCACCAAATTACTCACCTCAACCTAAACACAAGGTTTACTAAAGCTAGGGAGAAGATTTGGACACTTACCACTTGAAAGCTTCCTTCAAACTTCACCAAATCTTGTTTTTATTATTGCCAATATCTTCTCCAAGGTGAGTAGGCAAGCTTTAATGAAGGAACCAAGTGGAAAGGAGGCTTGGAATGGGGGTGCATGGAGCTTGGACAATTTCGGCCATGGGAGCTTTCATGGAGGACAATTCGGCTGGTTTTTGCTTGAGGTTGAAGATAATGATAATGAGTGGAACCTACTGTCCCAAAGCTTATTTTGGTGTTCCAATATTCAAGTTAGTGGAGCACTAAGTTCATTTTAATGTTTAATTAGTTAAAGTTTCCTTATTTGCTCATTTATCTCAATTCTTTCACTATTTACATAATGTATCTCATTTTAATTTTTCATGACATTTCCAAAGTGTAATATCATTTATTTTTAATGGACATTGAGGTCAAAAGGAAACTCTAGGTGTCAAATGACCAAAATGCCCCACTTCGGATTATATTCTCGATTTTTCGATAACACTGATTTTTGTCTGTTTCTCAATTTTTTTGTTTTTCTTTGTACTAATTTATTAATTTTTCTTTGATATTTCTAGTGTCAATTACATTTCAATAAACCTTTACTTACATCCCGAAATTTAATTCCGAGGGTTCCCCGTGTTCCTGGGGTCGGCAACGGCCTTCCCGGTGCGGTCACCCATCGATGCGGTGCCGGCTCGTTTAACTTAGTTTCATTTCCTCTCTTTTATTTTTCTTTAATTTTTCTTGTATTTTCTTTTTATTTATTTCATCATTATATGTCTATTCACTATCACCAAAGTGTAGTTCCAGATATCCTGACTTGCCTGGACTGATATTAGGCCACTGGAGCAACAGAACGTACAAAATATGTATAGTGGGGATGTTACAACTCTTCCCCTTTAAATAAAAATTTCGTCCTCGAAATTTACCTGATGTGAAGAGCTGAGGGAACTGTTGCCTCAATGTCTCCTCGCTCTCCCATGTTGCCTCTTCCGTGTTGGGGTGTCTCCATAGGATTTTCACTAGTGGAATTGTCTTATTTCTGAGCTCTTTTACCTCTCGTGCTAAGATTTTAATTGGTTCTTCTTTATATGTCAGGTCAGGTTGTACCATAATTTCTTCTACTGAGATGACATGTGAAGGATCTGATCTGTATCTTCTGAGCATCGAGACATGGAACACATTATGTATCTTGTCCAGCTCAGGTGGTAAGGCTAATCTGTAGGCTACTGGTCCCACACGTTCAATAACTTCATATGGGCCAATGAACCTAGGGCTTAATTTTCCCTTTTTCCCAAATCTCAACACTTTTTTCCATAATGATACTTTGAGAAATACCTTATCCCCAACTTTATACTCAATGTCCTTTCTTTTCAAGTCAGCATAAGATTTCTGTCGGTCTAAGGCAACTTTCAAATTGGCCTTTATCAGTTTCACCTTTTCCTCTCTCTGTTTTACCAGGTCTGGTCCCACTAGCTTATCTTCACCCAATTCAGTCAATCATATAGGTGTTCTACATTTTCTCCCATACAGTGCTTCATAGGGTGTCATATGTATGCTAGCTTGATAGCTATTGTTGTATGCAAATTCTGCCAATGGAAGGTATCTGTCCCAACTTCCCTCAAACTCAATAACACAACTCCTCAGCATATCCTCGAGGACCTATCACATATGTTCAATTATTATTATCATTATCAGTTCAATTTATTGTTTACAATAACTCAATTAGTTTCAAAATTTACCTGGATTATTCTTTTT
Organism: Hevea brasiliensis; assembly: GCF_030052815.1. NCBI lineage: Eukaryota > Viridiplantae > Streptophyta > Magnoliopsida > Malpighiales > Euphorbiaceae > Hevea > Hevea brasiliensis. The sequence goes on along the minus strand of NW_026614695.1, from coordinate 4,018,752 downwards.
GACTGTCCATCCGTCTGAAGATGTAAAGCCATACTAAAATGGAGTTGTGTGCCCAAGGATTCTTGTAATTTCTTCCAAAATCTAGATGTAAATCTCGGGTCTCTGTCAGATATAATGGAAAGTGGAATTCCATGTAATCTAACTATCTCACTGATGTACAATTCTGCTAGCTTTTCCAGTGAGTAGTTAGTTCTGACTGGCAGAAAATGTGCTGATTTGGTTAACCTATCCACAATCACCCATACTGCATCATGCTTCTTCTGAATGAGAGGTAGACCACTGACAAAGTCCATAGTGACTCGGTCCCATTTCCATTCAAGTATGTTTATGGGCTGTAATAAACCTGATGGAACTTGATGTTCTACTTTGACTTGCTGACATGTCAAGCATCTAGTTACATAGTCAGCTATGTCCTTCTTCATACCTGGCCACTGGTATCGGAGTTTCAAGTCATGGTACATTTTTGTGCTTCTTGGGTGCATAGTATACACATTGTTATGTGCTTCTTTCAGAATACTAGTTTTCAACTCTTTATCATTTGGTACACACACTCTTTCTTGATAGTACAGGCACCCATTTTCTTTCACTTCATATTCAGTTTCCTTTCCCTCAGTGATTTAGCCCATAACAGCCATTAATTTCTCATCTGTCTTCTGCCCATTCTGTGTCTGTTGTAACAGATTCGGCTTCACTTGCAACTCAGCCAAAATAACTCCATCATGAATTAAGGACAATTGGGCATTTAGAGATCTTAATGCTACAATAGATTTTCTGCTTAAAGCATCAGTTACTATATTTGCCTTCCTAGGGTGATAGTCAATCACACAATCATAATCTTTCAGGAATTCAATCCATCACCTCTGTCTCAAATTAAGTTCCTTTTGGGTTAGCAGATACTTCAGACTCTTATGGTCTGTGTATATGTAGCATTTTTCTCCATACAAGTAATGCCTCCATATCTTCAATGCGAAGATAATTGATGCTAACTCTAAATCATGAGTAGGGTAATTCTTTTCATGTGGCCTTAATTGCCTGGAAGCATATGCGACCACTTTCCCTTCTTGCATGAGTACACACCCTAACCCATTATGTGAGGCATCACTGTAGGCTATAAAGTTTTTTCCCAACACTGGCTATGTTGACACTGGTGCCTCTATCAACATAGCCTTTAGCCTCTCAAAATTGGCTTGACACTTGTCATTCTAGTCAAATTTCATATTCTTGTGTAGTAATTTGGTCATTGGATCAGCTATCAGGGAAAATCCCTTTACAAATCTTCTATAATATCCAGCTAACCCCAAGAAACTTTTGATCTCAATTGTATTTCTGGGAGGCTTCCATTCCATCACTGCTTCAATCTTTTTGGGATCGACTTTAATCCCTTCAGCATACTACATGTCTAAGGAATGCAATCTCATTCAACCATAACTCACACTTGGACAATTTGGCATACAATTTCTTCTCTTTCAGAGTCTGCAGAACAATTCTCAAATGTTCATCATGTTCTGCTTTATCCTTGGAATACACCAGGATGTCATCAATGAAGACCACTACGAATCGATCTAAGTATGGATGGAAGATACTGTTCATAAGGTCCATGAATGCTGTCGGAGCGTTTGTTAACCCAAATGGCATCACCAGGAATTCATAATGCCCATACTGGCTTCTAAATGCAGTCTTAGGCACATATGCATCCTTAACCCTTAGCTGATGATACCCTGATTTGAGATCAATCTTAGAAAACACACCGGCTCTCTTCAACTGATCAAACAGATCGTCAATTATAGGCAACAGATACCTGTTCTTCATTGTTACTCTGTTTAACTGCCGGTAGTCAACACATAACCTTAGTGTCCCATCTTTCTTCTTAACAAACAGTACCGGAGCTCCCCACGGTGACACACTGGGGCGTATGAACACCTTGTCTAGTAATTCTTGCAGCTGGATTTTTAACTCTTTCAATTCAGCAGGTGCCATCCTATACGGAGCAATTGAAATCAGAGCTATACCCGGCATAATCTCAATAGCAAATTCAACTTCCCTTTCTGGTGGCAAACTAGGCAATTTCTCAGGAAATAACTCAGAGAAATCCCTTACTGTGGGTATGTCAGATAAGTCAAGTTTGCCCTCCCTAGTGTCAACTACGTGTGCCAGATAGGCTTCACACCCTTTTCTCAACCATCTCCTTGCAACTGTAGCTGAGATGACATTGGACAAGAAATCTTTCCTTTCACCCACAACTGTTATTTCTTCATTCTTAGCAGTTTTTAGAGAGATTCTCTTCAATTTACAATCTACTATTGCCTGATGATGGGATAACCAGTCCATTCCCAAAATCACATCAAACTCATGGAAAGGCAGTTCGATTAAGTCTGCTGAGAACTCTTTCCCTTGAATCTTCAATGGACAGCCCTTATACACCTTATTTACTACCACACTGTGGCCTAGCAGATTTATGACCAGGATGTCTTGGTTACTTTCCTCTACTGGTATTCCCTTTTCTAAGGGCAGCTTGATACAAATATATGAATGAGTAGATCCAGGATCCATTAATGCATGCACAGAAGTATTATAGAGGAGGAATGTACCCTTGATGACATATGGAGCATCCTGTTCCTCCGATGCCCTTATAGCATAGGCTCTGGCTGGTTTTCTACCTTTTGCTCTCTCTATAGTCTCTGACACAAGTTTCTGTGAAGTACCGGCTGCTTCAGCTATACTCGGCTTTCTACCCCTTGGAACTGGAGGGGCAGGCCTAACAATTGATACCGGAGTGGATGTAGCAATTCTGCGAGGACAATCTCAGACTAGGTGGTTTGTAGACCCACACCGTAAACAAGCACCTATCATCCTCCAACATTCACCCTTATACCATTTTTGGCAATGTGGGCAAGCAACATATACTGTTGGGGCTGGTCCCCTGAACCCTGTCCCTGGAGAGCTAGCCATTGAAGGTGTGGACTGGCCTCTCCTTGGTGCAAACTGAGATTTAGGCCTCTGTGACTGACCCTGACTTGGTGCTCTACTGAAACTCTGAGTAGGCGAACCTCTAAATTTCTTACTAGGGGCAGAAGATATATCGGTCTAACCCTGACCTCTTTTCTGCTGTCTATCCCTTCTGTTCTACTCATTCATTCTAACTTTTTCAACCTTTAGTGCGGCTTCCACTAACTTAGCAAACTCTGTAATCCCCAAGGCTGTAATCATTACTTTAATGTTATCATTGAGTCCTTTCTCAAATCTCTTGCATCTCTCGGCCTCATTAGGGACTATTTCCCGCCCATAGCGGTTTAGTCTAACAAATTCTCTTTCATATTCAGCCACTGTCAACTGTCTCTGGCGTAGGGTAATAAAGTCCCTTCTCTTCTCTTCCAGGTATACACTGCCCACATACTTCTTTCTGAACTCAGTGAGGAAAAAATCCCAAGTTATTTGTTCTAGTGGCACCTCACTAGTTACTGTATCCCACCATTGGTATGCATCATCTTGTAGCAGTGATACAGCAGCTTCTAAATTCTGCTCTGGAGTACAATGAAGTTGTTTCAAGACTCTTCCAGTCCTGTCGAACTAGTTTTCAATCGTGACAAAATCATCTTCCCTTTTGCATAGAAAATCCATTGCTCTGAACTTCCTGAGTCTCTCCATATGAGATTTTTGATGTGGAGGTGGTGGTGGTGGCATAACTCCTGCCATCTGTCTAAAGAACTTAGCCATTTACTGAAATGTGGCTGGTGCATTTGGTACTGGTGGAGCAAGTTCCCTCTTGTCTCCTGGTTCAGTCATAGATGGAGCATGACTTTCCACTTCCTCATCGACCGCTCTCTGTGATGTGGAGTCCATATTCTGATTAAAATAACAAATCAAAAGATATGCATTAGAGTCATCTTAACACTTACAATGCGATGCATGATATGCAATCTATCTAGGTCCAGAAACGCCTAAACCATGCTCTGATACTACTAAATATAACACCCCTTGCCCGTCTACAGTATAGCCGAGCAAGGCGTGCTACGCGGCGTGCCGGAGCACCTAGTCTGTAATCAACTCATTTTTCTGAACTCATTTTGATTTTAAAAATTATTTTATGTAATATTCATATCATACTGATACTATTTTCATACTTTAATAAAATCAGTGTTTCAAAAATGGTAATAAAAATTTGGCAAGGTGCCATCTGTATTTCGGACAAACTATCCTTCCAAACCTGTTAAACACAATTCAATATGATAATATCAAAATCTCAACTATTTCACAGTCTCGATTTCTCTGTAAAGTCAATAAACTTTTACAGTCATTAAACAGTTCCATAATACAGTCCATAATAATTTAAATATATCTAGAAAATCTCCATGTTATTTAATATGTACAAGATATTACAAACTTTAGAGCTTTCATAATATTACAAATACAGGGCCAAATTTCAAAATACAACATAAGTACAAAATACAAGATATCCTAAGTCCTACCATGTATGCAATACAGTGCAGATGACTCTGGACTCCTGTGTAGATCTGATGTCTCACTCGGTCGTAGGTCTGCTGGGCTCCCCAGCTGTGTCTCCAATACCTACGCATTACAAAAGCAACGCGCTAAGCAATTTTACTTAATGGTGCCAAATATAAAGAAATATACAATAAAATAAAGTAAATTATTTGTTTATGAATTTATTACATCAATATTCTTTACAGTTGTTGACTCTACTTTTATTTGCTAACATTTCAATTTGTGTTAATTTTGGTGGTGCTGTATGTTAGAAGACTGGATTTAGCTATTTGAATTTAATAGTGCTTAAATTTACTGCCCGTGTAGCCTATATACTGATCATACTGGATAAACGAATATACTAGCACTGAGTACCTAGTACCTCGGGCCATCACACCATCAATCACAAAGTGTCTCCCGGTGTACAAATAGTGTGGCTAAAAAGCCATATAGTCAATCTGGCAATAAGCCAAGTATAAATACACAATATGTATAGCCGTAGGCTATTAAAGTCACAGTGCGGCATAATATGCCGTAAAAATACATTATGGCATAAAGCCATTTACAGAACAGCTGTCAGAATCCTATTGGCATGCCAACCTATCCAAACTAGTCAACTAGGCAAACTAGGGCACATTATAAATTAATTGTTTAATTCTTCAATTTTTAGAGTTTACTAGCTATTATGTAATTCATAAGTCAATGCATATGTTAACCTTTTTAGGTATTATGGATAATTTGTTTCTGGCATCAACATGTCACAAATTACAATTCAGTATGCTGCCAATATAGTGCAATTTACCAATTTTACAAGTTGGCATTCATTGCCAAATTGTTTCAAGCATCATTGTATGTAAATGTCAAATTCTCAATTTTTGTGTGCTAGATTTGTCTAGCTTAAAGTCCTATTTCTCTTATTTTTCGCTTCTGGTCAAAGAAGCAAAATTGTAGCTCTATGTCTTATTGCACTCGGGGCAAAATTTTAGGTCATTCTGAGTTGTATAGACCAAGATATGGTCAATTTACTAAAGCTGGATAGATTGCACCTTTAGTGCAAAATTTGGTCAATTTTAGGTCACTTTTAGTTCTAGTAGTTTTGGTACCTAAAATTGTGCAAGCTATTTGACTTGATTTTGGCCATTTCTGGGCTTTGGCGTCTTCATAAGAATTGTAGCTTTATGTCTAAGCTATCCATGGTAAAAATTTCAGGTCAATTGGACTTGTTTTGAGTGAGTTATGGTCATCATAATGATTACTGTTCATATGTTAAAAAATCTGGGTTGCAAGGTTACCATTCCGGATTTGGTCATTTTTAAGGTCAATTTCTAGGCAGAATTTTGGCAACATTTCTACATGAAAGTTGGCCTATTTGGTGTCTAGTTTCACCCCCCCCCCCCCCCATTGGCCTCATACCAATTGGGTTAACAGTTTAGCAGTTATGACCTAATTTAGGTGCTGCCAGTATACACAACCTGCATTTAAACATCACACTTTCAATTTTGACAATCCTCCTCCTTCCAATACTTCAATAGTCAATCAATGGCACTTTTATATATATTGTAAACAATTCCAACAAATATTTTGGGCAGAACACTCAAGTGCTCAATGCACACAATATACCATTCAAGTTCAACATTCACTTCCATCAAAATTCAATATATCTCAATATCAATATTACACATACACTTCCATATACTCATACCTCAATATCAATTACACATGCTGCCCACAATTTAACACTATCATATTTCATTAATAAACTTCATATTCACACAAATAAATTCATGATATTATAGGCTGCCAAACATGGCAGTTTACCCAAGCATCAAAGTCCCATTTTCAAACCCTTTATTCAAGCACTAACATGCACATACTTGAACATTAACCTACTACAACTTCTATTTGAGTTAATCAACCTCAATTCCCATCCATTAGAGGTAAGAAAAACTCAAATACAACAAACCTTCATGGCTGCCAAAAATGGACAAGTTCATACCTCAATATTTTCTTCATTTCTCTTTACCAAATTACTCACCTCAACCTAAACACAAGGTTTACTAAAGCTAAGGAGAAGATTTGGACACTTAGCACTTGAAAGCTTCCTTCAAACTTCACCAAATCTTGTTTTTCTTGTTGCCAATATCTTCGCCAAGGTGAGTAGGCAAGCTTTAATGAAGGAACCAAGTGGAAAGGAGGCTTGGAATGGGGGTGCATGGAGCTTGGACAATTTCGTCCATGGGAGCTTTCATGGAGGACAATTCAGCTGGTTTTTGCTTGAGGTTGAAGATGATGATAATAAGTGGAACCTGCTGTCCCAAAGCTTATTTTGGTGTTCCAATATTAAAGTTAGTGGAGCACTAAGTTCATTTTAATATTTATTTAGTTAAAGTTTCCTTGTTTGCTCATTTATCTCAATTCTTTCACTATTTACATAATGTATCTTATTTTAATTTTTCATGACATTTCCAAAGTATAATATCATTTAATTTTAATGGACATTGAGGTCAAAAGGCAACTCTAGGTGTCAAATGACTAAAGTGCCCCACTTCGGGTTATATTCCTGATTTTTCGTTAACACTGATTTTTGTTTGTTTCTCAATTTTTCAATTTTCTTTGTATTAATTTATTAATTTTTTTTTTGATATTTCTAGTGTCAATTAAGTTTCAATAAACCTTTACTTACATCCCAAAATTTAATTCCGAGGGTTCTCCGTGGTCCTGGGATTGGCAACGGCCTTCCCAGTGCGGTCACCCATCGCTGCGGTGCCGGCTCGTTTAACTTAGTTTCATTTCCTCTCTTTTATTTTTCTTTAATTTTTCTTTTCTTTTCTTTTTATTTATTTCATCATTATATGTCTGTTCAATATCACCGAAGTGTAGTTCCAGATATCCTGACTTGCCTGGACTGATATTAGGCAACTAGAGCAACAGAACGTATAATATACGTATAGTGGGGATGTTACACATTACTAGATCTATTCGTAGTGGTCTTTATTGATGATATTTTGGTGTATTCCAAGACTAGGGAAGAACATGATGAGCATTTGAGGATTGTTCTGCAAACCCTAAGAGAAAAGAAGCTGTATGCTAAGTTGTCCAAGTGTGACTTCTGGTTGAATGAAATTGCATTCCTTGGACATATAGTGTCAGCAGATGGGATTAGAGTGGATCCCAAGAAAATAGAAGCAGTGACGGAATGGAAGCCTCCCAGAAATACAACTGAGGTCAGAAGTTTCTTAGGGCTAGCTGGGTATTACAGAAGATTTGTGAAGGGATTTTCTTTAGTAGCTGCTCCAATGACCAAGTTGTTACACAAGAATGTCAGATTTGACTGGAATGATAAATGTCAAACTAGTTTTGAGAAGTTGAAGGCTATGCTGACTGAGACACCAGTGTTAACATAGCCAGTGTCAGGAAAGGACTTTGTGGTCTACAATGATGCCTCTCATAATGGGTTAGGGTGTGTATTGATGCAAGAGGAGAAGGTGGTCGCTTATGCTTCCCGACAGCTAAGACCACATGAACAGAATTACCCTACCCATGATCTAGAGCTTGCAGCAATTATCTTCGCACTGAAGATATGGAGGCATTACTTGTATGGTGAAAAGTGCTACATTTACACAGATCATAAAAGTCTGAAATACTTGCCAACCCAGAAGGAGCTCAACCTTAGACAGAGGCGATGGATTGAGTTCCTGAAGGACTATGATTGTGTGATTGACTACCATCCTGGGAAGGCAAATGTAGTTGCCGATGCTTTGAGCAGAAAATCCATCACAGCTTTGAGATCATTGAATGCCCGTCTATCCTTGGCTCAAGATGGAGCTATTTTGGCTAAGTTGCAAGTGAGGCCAAACCTGCTACAGCAGATTTTAGATGGGTAGAAGGCCGATGAGAAGCTAAAGGCTATTGTGAGTAAAATCTCAGAGGGGAAAGCAACTGACTATGAGGTGAAAGCAGATGGGTGTCTGTACTACAAAGGAAGAGTATGTGTACCGGATAATAGGGAATTGAAAGTCAGTATCCTAAAAGAAGCACACACTAGTGTTTATGCTATGCACCTAGGAAGTACAAAAATGTATCATGATCTGAAGCTTCATTATTGGTGGCCTGGTATGAAGAAGGACATAGCTGATTATGCGACTAAATGCTTGACATGTCAGTAAGTCAAGGCAGAACATCAAGTTCCATCAGGTTTGCTACAGCCTATACACATACCTAAATGGAAATGGGATCGGGTCACCATGGATTTTATAAGTGGTCTACCTCTCACCCAGAAGAAGCATGATGCAGTATGGGTGATAGTTGATAGATTGACGAAGTCAGCACACTTTCTGCCAGTTAGGACTAACTACTCACTGGAGAAGTTTACAGAATTGTATATCAGTGAGATAGTTAGACTGTATGGAATTCCACTTTCTATCATATCTGCTCAAGACCCAAGGTTTACATCAAGATTTTGGAAGAAGTTGCATGAATCCTTGGGTACACAACTCCATTTTAGCACAGCTTTTCATCCTCAGACGGATGGGCAATCAGAAAGAGTAATCCAAGTCAACAATTGAAACCAATTGAACTAATACAAATATTGAACTGAAATAATAATAATAACATGAAATATATGTCAGGTCCTTGAGGATATGCTGAGGAGTTGTGTCATTGAATTTGAGGGAAGTTGGGATAGATACCTCCCACTAGCAGAATTTGCATACAACAATAGCTACCAAGCTAGCATCCAAATGGCCCCGTATGAAGCACTGTATGGGAGGAAATATAGAACTCCAGTGTGCTGGACTGAATTGGGCAAAGATAAACTGGTAGGGCCAGACCTGGTGAAACAGACTGAGGAGAAGGTAAAGCTAATCAAAGCCAATCTGAAGGTTGCCTCAAACAGATAGAAATCCTATACCGACCTGAAGAGAAAAGAAATAGAATATGCGGTTGGTGACAAAGTGTTCTTCAAGGTGTCACCGTGGAAGAAGGTACTGAGGTTTGGAAGAAAAGGTAAGTTAAGCCCTAGGTTTATTGGCCCATATGAAGTTATTGAATGTATGGGTCCAGTGGCCTACAGGCTAGCTTTACCACCAGAGCTGGAAAAGATCCACAATGTGTTTCACGTATCTATGCTAAGAAGATACCGCTCAGATCCTTCACATGTCATCTCCATGGAAGAAATTGAAGTACAACCGGATTTGACATATGAAGAAGAACCCATATGGATCCTGGCTCGGGAAGTGAAAGAGTTGAGGAATAAGCACATTCCACTGGTGAAAGTGCTTTAGAGGCACCACAACACCGAGGAGGCCACTTGGGAAAGTGACGAGACGATGAGGCAACAGTTTCCTCAATTGTTTGCATCAGGTAAATTTCGAGGACGAAATTTTTAATGAGAGGGGAAGAGTTGTAACACCCTCCCTATAACAACTCCATACATTCTACTATTCCAGTGATCAGTGTTGGTCTGAACAGCTAGAACGTCCGAAAAAATATTTAAACTAAAGTGAGGAGCCATAATTAACTCAAATATTAATAAGAAAAATTTAGAAAAAATTTTAGAAATAAAATACAACCAAGTTAGATGAGCCGGTGCCCTAGAGATGGGTAACCCAGTGGGAAGTTACAGTCCTCGCAACTAGGAGCCCAAGACCCAGGGAAAATTTCATAAAATAATTTTTAGACTCTAGAGAAGAGTCATTGAGGGTTTTATGGCATTAGAATGCCAAGAAAATGCTTAGGATCGATACAGACAATTTTGGTCTGTTAAGCCAAACGGAGGGCATTTTGATCATTTTGCCTTCAGAGGTTATTTTTGGCTGACTTATCCAGTTAAGTAAATAATTATCATGACACAAAATGTGAATAAATATTGCTAAAAATTAAATTGAAAATGAGTGGAGAAGAAAATAAGAGAAAATGAGATAAAAAGCTAATTATGACATCACCATGATGTCATTAAACACTTACCACCAATTACAATTAATCAAGCCCATTTAAAATAAATAAAATGAGATAAGAATAAACAAAAAAAAAAGGGTCATCAGCTGCTCCAAACCAATCCAACCGTCCCCCTCTTCTCCCATAGCCATTTCCTCCATGAAAGCTCACCCAAGCTCCCAACCTCACCAAATCTCACTTGAAAACCTTACCTAGCTTCACAAAAAATTTACCTAGCAACTTGAACATCCTCTAGGTAGCCAAAAGAGGAAGGAAAGAGCAAGTTTAGTTGGCTTGAAATTCTGCTCCAACAAGGTTAGTGTCCAACTCTTACTCCTTTTTGCTTTAATTCATGTTCTATGGCATGAATTGTATAGGAAATATAAGGAAATAAAGCAAACAAGTGTGCGTGTGCAACTTACAATGTTTGGAAGCTAGGGTTATCTAGGGTTTGATGATTTTGCTTGTTAGAAAAATGGTTATGAGCAGCCTTTAGTAGTGGATGGGGTATTGAACATAATTAAGTAAGTGAAATGCAAGAATTATACATGTATGAAATGAAAAAATTGGACACTTGAACAATTCTAGGGTTTGCTCATGTGATGGTTCATTAACCTTGTAATGGTCAATTAGTGGCCATTTGAATGTGCATGATGAGGAAATGAAGTGAGTTGAGGCTTGGCATTTGTGTATGGGTGAGTTACCTTGGCTAACCTGCAGGACTGAGCATGAGTCCAGCAGGTTTGGATAGTTATAAATGGAGTTGTAGAGGTTCAATTGGTGCAAGGCCAATTGAACATGAAACTAGACACATAATGTCACCACTTTGGTGAAGAAACCCTGCCCAGAAAACCAAACCAAGTTGGCCTAAAAATTGCTCTAATCTGGGTGACTTGCAGTCTACCTGGGCAAAATGACCAAATGAACAATGTCCATTCATTTGGTCATAACTTAGTGTAGAAAGGTCTAATTGACCTGAAATTTTACCAACAATAATCTGAGATATAAACCTACAACTTTCATGAAGAAACCTAACCCAAATTTTGACCATAACATGTTCAAAAAGTGACATGCAATCACTACACAAAACACTGTAGATTTGGTCAGTCCAGAAAATCTAGAAAGTTTGCAATCCGGCCAGTTGTGGTTTTTAGGCCATAACTTTATCTACAAAACTCCAAATGGAGTGATTCAAAAAAAGAAATGTAACTAGACAGAATAAGGAACAACTTTCATGTTGACAACTTTACCAAATTCCTACTGTAAAAATGACCAATGGAACAGTAAACACAAGGCTTGAAATCTGAAAATTTTGAACAAGTAGCACTAAGCTTAGAAATGGTATTGGCAACCAATACCAACAACTTTAGAATGCAAAATGTGGTATGTTGGGAGTATTAGAATCAATGTACCTATTGTCTATGCAAAAGTCAACAATTTTAGTTGACTAATGAAATGAATAGTAACACCTAAACTTAAATTTCAAGAATTGTACAAATTAAAAGTGTAACATGCCCTAGTACACCTAGCAAGATTGGTTTAGATAGGTTGGCATGCCAATAGGGTTCAGTTAGCGGTACTGCACATGGCATTATGTCATTCTGTGATTTTATGGCTTTTAGCCATTTTGACATTGTGATAATACTTGGCTTTGTGCCCAATGTTATTACAGCTCATTAGCTATTCTGTTGCACATTGGGAGATACATATGTGACTGATGGTGTGACGGCCCGAGGTACTTGATACCCAGTGCCAGTTTACCCATTTATGCAGTCCAGTCATTTAGTATAGGTTACTTGGGCAACAACCAAAAAATGAATGTGGATAAAATTAATGAAATAATGAACATAACAAGTACAAAATCAATAGGACTACAAATAATTATTGAAAATTTATCTGTATAAGACATTAATACAGTCACTGCATATTTAATTTCTGTTATTTCTTTTTATTCTATTATTGGCACCACTAAGCATTATTGCTTAGCGCATTGCTTTTTGCCACGTGTAGGTTCTGGAGAGACCGACTGAGAGCCCAGTAGACCACAGACTGGGTGAGATCTTCTGCAGCTCTGCATAGTGTTCGTGTCACCTCACTGTTATCAGTGCATTGGTAGGACACTAGGTTTTATTTTGATATTGTGTAATTAGCTTTTATTTTCTCATGTGCAACTAAAACTTATGTAATGTATTTTGGTATTGATGTAAATAGTGAAAATTGTGTTTATGAATGAAAAAGTGAATATTTATTGATGACTTTTGCATAAATATCATATGAAATGAATGATTGAGAAATGAAAATGTTGTTGAAAAATATTGAGATTTTGTTGATGAAATAGAGTTTGGGATTGATTGAAAATTTTGGATGTATTTTTCACAGGTTCCGAAGAACTGTTTTCTCCATTTTTAGCCGGTACTCTGCCGGATTTTCTATAAAATTTGCGAAACCTCAAATAAATTGATATTTTCCATAAATGACTTAAATAAATTATACTTCACCAATTGTACTTCATTACTATGATAAAAATAAATAAGGAAGGATAAAGAGGATTAAAATAAAATAGGGTGTTCCGGTACACTGTGTGACATATCTTACTCGGCTATACTGTAGACGGGTAAGGGGTGTCACAGATTGTGAGTTTATTTACAAAACCTTGTTGCATGTTGGTCTTTTATGTTCAAAAAGGTTGGTTAATCAGTTTATTGCATGCATATATGTTGAGTTTTTTGGGTCTTTGATCATGAATTAGTACAGCTTAAGGTCTTAGTTTTCTACAGAATTCAAATTAGGAATTCTGAAAATTCCCAGGTTCGATTGCTGAAAGCCATTGTTTTGGCAGTTAGAGTCAGTTCTATTTTTAAAACTTTTTTTTTTTGGATTCTAGACTTCGGCAGCTGAAGTTCTCTACTTCAGCAACCAAAGTAGCTACTGTTTGGAAAGGCAAATTTTGTTATGGACTTCAACAGCTGAAGTTTCCTACTTCAGTAGCCGGAGTAGGTGCTACCTGCCAAATGCATTTAAAGTCCTTTACTTTGGCAGTTGAAGTTGCCTCTGCCAATAATTTTCCTTATTTGTTCTCATGGCTTCAGAATCCTGTTTTATGTTCTGTTTTGGCCTAGAATTAAAAGTTAAAGGTTCTTAGAATATTTTTAGAGGGTTTTTCATATAGAATTAATGTGTTGTTAATTCACTAGTTGATCAAAGAGTTGGTGATCAATGTTCAAGGAAGTCAAGCCCTAGGTCAGGTTAACGTCAGAGCATCTCAGGAAACACACAGGAAGTTAAGTCTACCTGCTAAATCTAGGGGGTAAGAATAAATGAATGAGCTTTACAAGAGGTAAGTATATATTACTTAATTTAATTTCAAATGCTTTTTAATACTATAGTTACTGCTTTAAGCATAATCATGAATTATGAAATGCATTGATATTAGGGTGTAACTATGACACCCCTCACCGACTATAGTGTAGCCGAGCAAGGTATGTCACACTCGGTGCCAGAGCACCCTATCTTATCTTACTTTATTCCTTTAATCATTTTCAAGTTATTATTCCTTAATATAAATTATTTTTCGATTGAGAAACTAACGAAGTTTTCCCTATTTTATTAACATTTGATGTATTTCACTATTCACCTGTTTGAAAATTTCAATAATATTTTAAAATAAAAATCTCATCATTTCATGCATCATCTATATATTTAAATTCCGTATTCAAATCTATACAATTTTATTCATATCCATTTCCATACATTCTCATTCATGCTTAACCCATATATGAAAATTTTCAATCTTCATTAATTTACATGATACACAAATTAATCACATATGAATTAACTGATTTATTAATTTACATCATATACCTATTAATTACATTTTCATAATTTACATTACAATACTATAACTAAGCATTTTATACAACATACAAATTATGACCTATAAGGGCCCTATCTACATGCATTGCTGAGGAGCTGACAACCTTGAATACTTCAGACACTTCTGCATATCAGAACTCCAAAATCTCTATTTAATATTCACTGGGCTTTACCTTCAGTACTTGGGCGAGGAAACAAATCCATCGCGCTAAGCATTGCTGCTTAGTGGTGCAATAATATAACAAGAAAATAATATACAATAAAAAAAATGGATCAAAATTTGGATACTCTGGAATTTAATCTAATTTCATATAATACTTCTAGTATTAACTATCCTTTGTTCTAATTTATTCCTCTTCAGAAGTGCTCAATTCTTTCATAATAATAAAATTTTAATATCGTTCCAGTTCATTTCAATTCTTTTTGTTAAATAACTAATCTAATTTTTTTTAAATATTCTTACTCATTTATTTAATTGCTAATGTTTTCAGTTGCTAATATTCTTAACTTATTTCATTAAATTTCACTTCCCAAGTAACCTATGACAGGCTGACTAAATTGGATAATGGGTCATTGGCACTAGACACCATGGTGCCTCGGGCTGTCATACCATGGGACGCGGAACATCAACCATGTATGTAGTCAGTGTGGCTAAAAAGCCATGATAACACATAATCGGGCATAAAAGCTATGAGTGCGGGCATAAAGCCATGAATATAGGCATAAAACCTTTCGCAGTACTACTAAAATAATACCTTATTGGCATGCCAATCTATCAAGTCTGACACACGTGTCTAGGCAATACATGGGCACATAATTTCATTATTTATTAAATATTCCAAGTATAATTTATAGTATTTTAATTTTTATTTAGAGAAAAAGCATAAATACCTAAATCTCATTCATACACAATTTATGCAATTCATCATACCATCCATGATGATTTCAATTCACATTAGTTAATTTTTTTATGGACCATTTGTACATCGAAATATTTTTCTCCTCTCAGGAGGAAAACTAATGTCAAATTCATACATCCTTATGATTCTTTTATTTATTATAATAAGTATATGCATTATCAATCACAATTTTTCCTAAAGCCTTCCATGTGGGTTATCCCCTTATGTCCTAGAGTCACTCAAGTTCAAAGATTAAAATTTACTAATTACATTATATATTATCATTCATAATATCTTCTCTAATTTATTTTACTTTTTCTTATGTCCTTGGGGTTACTATTCATTTAGTCATTTAAGTCAAAATATTGACTTTCTCCTATATAATGGTTACATGAGTTTTAATCACATAGATTTACCACATTTTGGTTCCCAAATGTGTTGGCATTAGTTGCCAATCATTGCTTCTAACCAATGGAGAATAAATCAGAAATTTCAGTTTTGGATGCTAGAGTTCACTATTCTATTAAGCCATTCTACAGTGAGAATTTGGCCAAATGTTCTTCATCAAAGTTGTTCCTTATTGTGTTTAGTTCAATTTCCCCTTTTTGAATCACTCCATTTGGAGTTTTGTGACTCAAGTTATGGCCTAAATACCATAACTGGTTCATTGACCCTTTCTGGATCCAGAACCAGGCAGATTCTGGAGTCCAATTTATTCTAATTATTTGGGTATGCTACAGTCATTTTTAGACCTAATATCCTTCATATGAGTTGTTACCTTATGTCTTAGGATCACTTAGGTTCAAGAATCATACTTTTTCCAGTTACATAAAATGAATTATTGCCAAATAACTGACCTGGACTCATGAACCTTGTGCCTTCAGGATTTCAGTTTCAGGTCAACATTTTTTATTCCCATTTTAGGGTACTTGCACTTAAAATTTAAAGAAGGTTCCTAAATCAAAGTTGGAGTCCTGATTCTTAGGTTTCCAGAACAATTTATCTCATCTCAATTGGAGTTTCCTAGTGAGAGATATGATCTAAATACTATTATGGGGTCAAGTGTTTATTTGGTTAAATTTCAGGATTTGGAATGCTAAATTTTCCTAGCAATCTCTTCAAGTTCCATCAGGTTATGGGTTTTGGTCAAAACACCAAATTTGTATTTCTAGGTCTTATAGAAATTTGGCTTTGGTTTCATTGTATTTTCAGTTTTGTAGACCAAGTTATGATATTTCTTTCAAAACTGGTCAGGCTAGTCAATGTCCAAAATTTTTTGGTCAGTTTGGTTCTAGCAATTTTGCTAGACTAAATTTGGTTAACAATTTGATTAAGCTAGGGTCAGAACTGGGCTCTAAGTTCTTCATATGAAATGTTCTCCTACGTCTAAGCTTTTCAATGGTTCAAAAATCAGGTCATTCTGACCTTCGTAGAGTGAGTTATGGCTATTTGAACATTTACTGTTCATATGGTTATTTTTCCAGGTCCAGCATATGGTTACCCGGATTTAAGCCAATTTTTTGTCATTTTGTGCTTGGTTTCTGGGCATGGTTTCTTCATGAAAAATGTTGTTTTAGGTCTTAAATTTCAACTTCAATTAGCCTCACACCAATTGGAGCTGTCTAGCTCTACTTATGTTCATCTAAACACACTGGACTCATAGGTCCAGAATTCCCTTCATAAGAACAACACTCCCAATTTTCAATTTCACCCAACTTCCAAACTTCAAATCACATTTATAACACTTCTAATAGTCAATAATCAACCTCAACATCATCAAATTCAAGTCACAACACAAAATTCCAAATTTTAGCAAACCCTAAATCAACTTGCGTAAATTTTAAATTCTAAGAGAATTTCTAGCACTAACCTTATTCTTCCAGCTCCAAGCAACCTTCAATCAACCCAACACTTGATTCACCTCTTTGGGGCTGCCAACCAGATTTTCCTTTCACTTTTCTTCCCACTTTCCTTGGGTTTTATGGCTGGCTATGGAGGTTTATCAAGGCTGCCAACTATTTTTGTGAAGGAAGGTAATGGTTTGGGAGCTTGAAATGGTGTTTTAATGATAGGAAAATGAAAGAATTTGAGAGGAAAATGGAGAAAAGTGAGTTGGACGGGAGAATGGCTAGAGAAGAACATGGCTTTTTCATTTTTTTTACATGGCTTTTTCATTTTTTTTTACTCATTTATCTCCTTTTATTTGTTTATTAAATGGTTATCTCATGGTGATAGGTGGAGAGTTTTTAATGACATCATAATGATGTCATAATTTGAGTTTTATTTCATTTTCTTTTCTTTTCTTTTAAGGAACGTAATGGTTTGGGAGCTTGAAATGGTGTTTTAATGATAGGAAAATGAAAGAATTTGAGAGGAAAATGGAGAAAAGTGAGTTGGACGGGAGAATGGCTAGAGAAGAACATGGCTTTTTCATTTTTTTTACATGGCTTTTTCATTTTTTTTTACTCATTTATCTCCTTTTATTTGTTTATTAAATGGTTATCTCATGGTGATAGGTGGAGAGTTTTTAATGACATCATAATGATGTCATAATTTGAGTTTTATTTCATTTTCTTTTCTTTTCTTTTCTACTCATTTTTAATTTAATTTTTAGCAATATTTATTCACATTTTATGTCATATAATTTATTTACTTAAATAGACAAGTTGGTCAAAAATCGTGTCTGAAGGCAAAATGACCGAAATGCCCTTCGTTTTGCTTAACGGACTAAAATTGTCTGTACCGATCTAAAAATTTTTCTAAGCATTTTCTTGGCATTCTAATGCCATCAAAACCTCAATGACTCTTCTCTGGAGTCCCAAAAATTATTTCACGGAATTTCTCTCGGGTTTAGGCCTACTAGCTATGAAGATAGCAAATTCCCATTAGGGTCACCCATCACCGGGGCACCGGCTCATTTAACTTTGTTAGATTTCATTTCTAAAATTTTTCCTAAATTTTTCTTACTATTATTTGGGTTATTAATGACTCCTCACTCTAGTTTACATATAGTTCCAAACGTTCTAGTTGTCCAGATCGTCACCGGTCACCGGAACAGTAGAATGTGTGGAATTGCTACAGTGAGGGTGTTACAATTCTTCTCCTCTAACAAAAATTTCATCCTCGAAATTTACCTGATGTCAGTAGTCGATGAACTACTACCGCCTTATTTCTTCACCTTACCAGAGGAAACAGATCTATATTAGTGTCACCTCAACTCACATGAATGCAATGCATGTTATGCACACTATCCCTTTCCATCTATCTATGCCTAGGAACGCCTAAACTGTGCTCAGATACCAATAAATGTAACACCCCTCACCCAACTGCAGTGTAGCCGAGCAAGGCGTGCTACATTCGGTGCCGGAGCACCCTATCTTATCTTGCTTTATTCCTTTAATCATTTTCAAGTTATTATCTTTTAATATCAATTATTTTTCGACGAAGAAACTAACAAAGTTTTCCCTATTTTATTGACGTTTAACGTGTTTCACTATTTACCCGTTTGAAAATTTCAATAATATTTTAAAATAAAATTCTCATCATTTTATGCATCATCTATATATTTCAATTCCGTATTCAAATTTATACAATTTTATTCATATCCATTTTCATACATTCCCATTCATGCTCAACTCATATATGAAAATTTTCAATCTTCATTAATTTACATGATATACAATTTAATCACATATGAATTAACCGATTTACTAATTTACATCACATACCTATTAATTATATTTTCATAATTTACATTACGATACTATAACTAAGCATTTTATACAACATACAATTTATGACCTATATGGGCCCTATCTACATGCATTGCTGAGGAGGTGACAACCTTGAATACTTCAGACACTTCTGCGGATCAGAACTCCAAAATCTCTGTTTAATATTCACTGGGCTTTACCTTCAATACCTGCGCGAGGAAATAAATCCATCTCACTAAGCATTGCTGCTTAGTGGTGCAATAATATAACAAGAAAATAATATACAACAAAAAAAATGGATCAAAATTTGGATACTCTGGAATTTAATCTAATTTTATATAATACTTTTAGTATTAACTATCCTTTGTTCTAATTTATTCCTCTTCAGAAGCGCTTAGTTCCTAAATTCATTGTAATAATGTACCATCCCCACAAATTCCAAGAATATTATTCTTAGCTTTATACTATTATGAAAAAGTGCATTTGTAATGTTTATTTAAGTTATATTTCTATTACTAATCTTTTTATCATTTCGTTCATTACTTTCTACTAAATAACTATTCTTATTTATTTTAGGTCGTCTTACTCATTTGCTTAATTTCTAATATTTTTAATTGCTAATATTCTTAACTTATTTCAATAAATTTTACTGCCCAAGTAACTTATGACAGGCTAACTAAACTGGATAACGAGTTATTGGCACTGGACACCGCGGTGCCTCGGGCCGTCATACCATGGCACGCGGAACATCAATCACGTATACAGTCAGTATGGCTAAAAAGCCATGATAACACATAATCGGGCATAAAAGCCATGAGTACAGGTGTAAAGCCATGAGTACGGGCATAAAGCCATGAATACAGGCATAAAGCCTTTCGCAGTACTACTAAAATAATACCCTATTGGCATGCCAATCTATCCAATCTGACACACGTGTCTAGGTAATACATGGGCACATAATTTCATCATTTATTAAATATTCTGAGTATAATTTATAATATTTTAATTTTTATTCATAGTAAAAGCATAAATACCTAAATCTCATTCCTACAAAATTTATGCAATTCATCATACCATCCATGATGATTTCAATTCACATCAGTTAATTTTTTTATGTAGCATTTGTACATCAAAATATTTTTCTCCTCTCAGGAGGAGAACTAATGTCAAATTCATGCTTCCTTATGATTCTTTTATTTATTACAATAAGTATATGTATTATTAGTCATAATTTTTCCTAAAGCCCTCAATGTAGGTTATCCCCTTATGTCCTAGAGTCACTCAAGTTCAAGATTAAAATTCACTAATTACATTATATATTATCATTCATAATGTCTTCTCTAATTTATTTTACTTTTTCTTATGTCCTTGGGATTACTATTCACACATTACTATTCACTCAAATTGTTGACTTTTTCATACATAATATGTATACTAATGTTTGATACATAATTATACCACATTTTAGGTTCTAAATTTGTTGGCATTGATTGCCAATATCATTTCAAAGCTTATTTTATGTTATTCAAAATTTTCAGATTTCATGCTTGAAGTTTACTATTCCATTGGTCATTGTTATAGTAGAATTTTGACAAAATTTTCTTCATGAAAGTTGTTCTTTTATGTGTCTTCTTTAATTTCCTTTTTTAATCACTCCATTTGGAGTTTTGTAGCTCAAGTTATGGCCATTTTACCATAACTGGCCGGATTGACCTGTACCCAGAATTTCTGGGCAATTTGGTTCTACCAGATTTGGTATCTTGAATTTGGTGGACAATTCCATTAAGTTTTGGTCAAAATTTGGAGTTATGTTCTTCATGAAAGTTGTTCCAAATTGTCTAATCTTTCCATTGATATAAAATTTAGGTCATTTGGACATTTCTACACTGAGTTATGACTATTTGAACAAATACTATTCATTTGGTCAATTTCCAAGACCAGTTGGTTGGTTACCCGAATTTGGTCAATTTTTAGGGTATCCTAAGTTTGTTTTCTAAGCAAGGTTTCCCCATCAAAGTTGTGCCATTATGTGTCTAATTTCATGTCCAATTGGCCTTGCACCAATTGAACCTACACAACTCAAGTTAAAGCTGTCCAACCTTGTTGGACTCACACCCAGCCCTACAGGTCACTCAAGGCAGTGCCTCTAACCTCCATTCCCATGGTGCAATTCACTTCATTTCCTCATCAAACACAATCAAATGGTTACTAATTGACCATTAGAACTTCCTTTCACCACTACATGAGCAAAATCATAAATTTTTTATCCAAACCCTAACCCTAACAATCCCAAATTCTTAAATCTTACATTATACTCACAATTAAAGTTTTAAATTCACTTATACATGTCAAGGGACAGCCCTACACCATTTTAAATCCATTAAAAGCTATCAAACTCAAGAAGATTTAAGGCTACTGAAAAATAGATAGTGTCCCTACATGCATATTTTTACACAATTTCTTCAACTCTTAGTTCAATTCCTAGTTCTAATCAAGAATTAAAAAAGAGAAAGAAAGACTCTAGCACTAACCTCGTTTGATGAAATTTCTAAGCTTGTAAAACTCTTTCTTTTCTCTTCCTTTTTGCTACCTCAAGCTTGCTTTAGTTGCAAGGATGAATTTTAGTGAAGCAAGCTAGTGGTTTTATGGTGAAATGGAGCTTTGGTTGAGAATCAATGGAGGGAAAGAGAAGTGAGGTTTCGGCTAGTTGAAGAAGGAAAATGAAAACTAATTTTTTTTTTCTTTCATTTCTGTCCATTTAACTCATTTTAAGTGAGTTATAGCTATGTGTCATAATGTGATTGGATAAAAATGTTTTAATGACATCATAATGATGTCAAAATTCCTATTTAATCCATTTTCTTTCCATTTTCTTTTCTACTCATTTTCAATTCAATTTTTAACAATATTTATTCACATTTTATGTCATAATAATTATTTACTTAACTGGACAAATCAGTCAAAAATCATCTCCGAAGACGAAATGACCAAAATGCCCTCCGTTTGGCTTATTTAGCCAAAATCATCTGTACCGATCGAAAAATTTTTCTAAGCCTTTTCTTGGCATTATAATGCCATAGAAACCTTAATGACTCTTCTCTGGAGTCCCAAAAATTATTTCATGAATTTTCCCTGGGTTTAGGGCTTCTAGCTGTAGTTTGAATTGGAAATGGAGTGATTGGTGACATTAACTAATGTAGAGAATTAGACTGCCTTAAGTGTGCATTCTGGACCCTTTGAGTCTAGTGTGCTCTTGGGGACATAACTCAAGCTAGATAACTCCAATTGGTGCAAAGCCAATTGGAGGTTAGACTAGACACAAAATGCAACAACTTTGATGAAGGAACCTGTCCTATCTAGAAAACTAACCTAAGTGACTCTAAAAGTTGACCTAGTTCGGGTGACCAATATGCAGTCCCTGGAAAATGACCAAATGAATAGTGATCATTCATTTGGTCATAACTCAGTATAGAAAGGTCTAATTGACCTAAATTTTTACCAGTAGAAAGCTGAGACATAGACCTACAACTTTCATGTAGAAAACAAACCCAAATTTTGATCATAACATGTCCAAAAACTGACTTGCAGTCAATGTACAAAAACTATAAAATTAATTCTGCCTAGAAATTCTGGAAAAATTATAATCCGACCAGTTATAGTGTTTAGGCCATAACTTGAGCTACAAAACTCCAAATGGAGTGATTCAAAAAAAGAAATGTAACTAGACACAATAAGGAACAACTTTGATGAAGAACATTTGGGCAAATTCTCACTGTACAAATGAACAATGGAACAGTAAACTTAGTGCTTGAAATTTGAAAATTGTAAATAACCAACACTATTCTTTGCAATGATATTGGAAACCAATGCCAACAATTTTAGAATGCAAAATGTGGTATGTTGGTGATATTAGAACCAATATACTTATTGTTTATGAAAAAGGCAACCAATGCCAACAATTTTAGAATGCAAAATGTGGTATGTTGGTGATATTAGAACCAATATACTTATTGTCTATGAAAAAGTCAATATTTTAATTGACTAATAAAATGAATAGTAACACTTAAACTTCACTTGCAAAGAACTGCATAATTAAAAGTGTAATATGCCCTAGTAGACCTAGTGTGATTGGTTTAGATAGGTTGGCATGCCAATAGAGTTCTGATAGCAATACTGCATATGGCTTCATACCATTCTGTGATATGATAGCTTATGGCTATACCGATTATGATGTTATACTTGGCTTTATATCTTATTGCTTTCATGGCTCATTAGCCATTCTGTCTACACACTGGGAGACACATTGTGACTGATGGTGTGACGGCCCGAGGTACCTGGTACCCAATGCTAGTTTACCCGTTTATCTAGTTCGGTTAATTTGTATAGGTTACTTGGGCATGAAAAAGTATAAATGTAATTGAATTGATTATTAAAGGAAGTATGGGAATTAAATATCAAGATAAAGATCAAGAATGATTACAATAAAAAGAGGCTCAAAATCATCAAGAAAACAATTAATAAAATGCTAGAAAGAGTAAATATCATAAAATGTAATTAGCCTTCGACTAAACAATAAGTTAGTAATTATTTATTTCTTATAAGCATAATAACTATAAAATTTTTATTTTTATTTGCATATTATATTTTCTTGTATTATTGGCACCACTAAGCTTTATGCTTAGAGCGTCGCTTTTGCAACGCGTAGGTTCTGGAGAGACTGACAAAGAGTCCAGCAGACCATAGACTGGGTAAGGCCTGTTCACATATCTGCATAGTATCCGTGTCATCTCACAGGCTACAGTGCATTAGTAGGACACTATGTCCCTTTTTGGTATTTTATACTACTTGTAATTAAACTTTTATTTTCTCATGTATAAATTAAAACTTATGTAATATAATTTGGTATGAATGTCAGTATTTGAAATTTGTGTTTATAAATGAAATGTATATGATTATGATGTTAAATGAATGAATGACAAATGGAAGAATTATTGAGGAATTGTTGAAAATTGATGTGATAATTGGGAGATATGGAATAGAATGACTATTGGAAGTGTTTTTCACAGGTTCCGAAGAACTGTTTTCTCCATTTTTAGCCGGTACTCTGCCGAATTTTCTATAAAATTTTTGAAACCTCAAATGAATTTAAAATTTCAATAAATGACTTAAATGAGTTAAATTTCACAAATTACACTTCATTCATGAAGAAATAAATTAAGGAAGGATAAAAATAATTGAGATAAAATATAGTGTTCCGGTACACTGTGTGGCATATCTTGCTCGGCTACACTGTAGACGGGTAAGGGGTATCACATTTAGTGGTATCAGAGCACGGTTTAGGCGTTTCTGGGTCTAGATAGAGTCCATACAATGCATTGCATTTGTAAGAGTCGAGGTGACACTAATGCAGATCTACTCGGTTTTCTTATTTTGATTAGGATATGGACCCCATGTCACAGAGGGCAGTTGAGGAGGAAGTGGAGAGTCATGCTCCACTTGCAGCAGCTGAGACTGGGGGTAGGGGAGAACCTGCTCCACCAGCACCAGCAGAGCCTGTACAGTCTCCACAGGCCATGTTTTAGCAAATGGCTGAGTTTTTCAGACAAATGGTAGGAGTAATGCCACCACCACCACCTCCATAGCAGAAATCCCGTATGGAAAAACTGATAAAATTTGGAGCTGTGGACTTCGTGGGTAAGAAAGAAGATGACTCAATAGCAGCTGAAAACTGGTTAGACCGCACCATTTGGGAACTGAAGCAACTGCATTGCACCCCAGAGCAAAACTTAGAGGGTGTTGTGTCCCTACTTCAAGATGATGCCTATCAGTGGTGGGACACCATATCTAGTGAGGTCCGACCAGAGTTGATAACTTGGGATTTCTTCCTCGCTGAATTTAAGAAGAAGTATGTGGGAAGTGTGTACCTAGAAGACAGGAGTAGAGAATTCATTAACTTGAGGTAGAGACAGCTATCAGTAGTGAAGTATGAGAAGGAGTTTGTCAGACTAAGCCACTACGGAAGAGAGATAGTCCCCACAGAAGCAGAGAGGTGTAGAAGTTTTGAAGAGGGGCTAAATGACAATATCAAAATAATGATCACTGCCTTGGGGATTACGGACTTCACAAAATTAGTTGAAGCTGCACTGAAAGTGGAAAGGGTCAGAGTAAGTGAGCAGAATAGGAAAGATAAGCAGCGTAAGAGAGAAATTGGACTAGGGCAGTCAAGTATACTGACTGATAGTAAGAAGCTTAAGGGTTCTGGTTCACAAGATCAAACACAGGGCCAGAGAGGCCAGATTGGGATATCTATAGCTAGCTCCCCGAGCACAATAACAAGGGGATCAGCCCCAGTGCCTGAATGTATGCATTATGGTAGGAGACATAGAGGGGAGCGCCGACTGTTAACTGGCGAGTGTTTTAAGTGTGGGGCTACGGATCATTTCATAAGAGATTGCCCCCAGATGAGTGGTTCAATATCTCCAGTACAAGTTGATAGACCTGCCCCTACAGTTCAAAGGGGTAAAAGTGTAACACCCCTATGTTCGGTAGTGCGTTCTACTGTTCCGATGACCAGTGTTGTCCGGACAGCTAGAATGCCTAGAACTACACTTTGATATGAGTGAGGAGATATAAAATAATGAAATACAAGAAAAGAAAATATAAGAAAAACAAAGGAAAAATAATAGCGAAGAAATGTAACCAAGTTAAGCGAGCCGAGAACCCTAGCGATGGATGACCGCACCAGGAAGTCGCGGCGTGGACCGTTGACTAGCCTTGGACCGCGGGGAACCCTGAAAAATATTTTTAGGACTTAAATAGACACCTATTGAAGCATAAATACCATTAGAAATATCAAAGAAAAATTAATTAATTAGTACAAAGAAAAGTGAGAAATCCAAAAACGGACAAAACCTGGTGTTACCGAAAAATCAGGAATGCAACCCGAACAGGGGCATTGTGGTTATTTGACATCCTGAGTTGTCTTTTGACCTAAATGTCCATTAAAAATACATGATATTACACTTGGAAAATATAATGAAAAATTAAATTAGTGGTACCTAATGTAAATAGCAAAAATGGAGAGTTAAATGTGGGAAAATGAAAGTTAAGATTAAACTAATATTAAATTAAGCTTAGTGCTCCACTCACCCATCAAAGTGGACCACTAACTCACCATTTGGACAGCAGATTCAACTTCATCTTCAAGCTCCCAAACTCAGCCGAAAATGGTGAAAAGAAGTCCACCATTGCCGTCCACCTTGAATGCTCCATGCATGTGAGATTCAAGCTTCTTTCCTTCCACTTTCTTTCATTAAAAGTTTTCCATACACCTTGGGCAGTATATAGGCAACAAGAAGACCAAGCTTTAGAGAGGTTTTGAAGAGTTTCCAAAGTGGTAAGTTTGTGTTTTTGGTTAGTGCTTCATTAAAGTTAGTAAGATTGTTATGGGTACTTGAGTTATGGAGAGATTTTTGAGGTTTGATGTTTAAAGGGAGAGGTGTATTTTTGGCAGCCATGGAAACTCCTTGAGGACAGTTTATTCTTACTTGTAAATGGTAGATTAAAGGGTTGATTAAGTGTTTATGTGTGTAGGAATTTATTTGGGTGATGTATATTAAGTATATGTAAATGTGTACTTGAATTTGGAAGCTTGGAAATTAATTGAGTGTGATGTATGAATCGGCAACTTGATTTGGTGAAACATAAAAATGTTATTTCATGTTTAGTTTATGGAATATTAATATTGAATTGTGGTAGTTGTATGGCAGCTTGGGTATATGTATGATGATGTGAGGTTGGACATGTAAATGAGCTAGGTTAGGTGATTGAATTATTATAATTTGAGCTTGAAAAATTCTGTACTAAATGGTGCATATTGAGTGTGATTGTAAGCTGCCAAAATGACCAACAATATGTTGTGAAATGTGTTTAGGTTATGGTAGAAACCAGAATTGGCATAAATGTGTCATTTGGTAAGTGTTAAATGTATCATTTGATGAGTGATGGACAATGAGCAATAGGGCAGTGTGTGTTTTGGCTTAGAATCTTAAGTGTGTGGCTCCAATTGGTATGAAACCAATTGGAGGTGAAACTAGGCACAAAATGTGCCAACTTTCATGAAGGAAGCTTACCAAAATTCTGCTTGTAAGGTAACTTGAAAAATGACCAAATTCGGATTAGTGTAATTAAGGCCTGAAAATTGACCGTTTGGGCAGCAGTTAGTGTTTAGGCCATAACTCACTCAAAACAGGTCCAATTGACCTGAAATTTTGACCATGAATAGTTAAGACATATATCTACAAGTCTTATGAAGACACCAAAGCCCAGAAATGACCATAAACAAGTCAAACAGCTTGCAAAATTTCGGGTCCAAAAACTGGCCGAACCAAAATTGACCTAAAATGACTTAAAGTGACCAATTCTGGTACATTCTAACCAGCAATAGTAAAATGACCATAACTTGGTCTAGTAAACTCAGAATGACCTGAAATTTTGCCCCCCGTGCAATAAGACATAGATCTACAAGTTTGTAGTTTTGACCGAAACCCGAAAACTGAGGGAACTAGGTCATCCGGCTAGGTCAAAATAGTATCCCGGAATCCAGCAAATTACAAGAAAATGCAATATACATGAAAATGAAGTTGGTAACATGTACCAACCCTAAAAGACTATTGAATGTGACATATTAGTAACATTAAAATCTAATTTACCTAGAATGCATCGAGGGTCGACATATTAGGTGAACTAAGCAAATAATAGAATTCAGTGAATTAATTATCAAGCATTATCATTAGAGACAGTTTAAATAAGTACTGAAACACTTCAAATTGTGTTTCTTAGTTAGCAAAGATTCAGGGAAAGGGAAGAAAACGCTGAGTCAAAGCTAGGAGATAGTTATCAGAGGTTTGTGCACAACAGTTATTTCTTTTGAATTTTTCAATTGAAATAAATTATGACTATTTCTATATTATTGTTTTCAATTATGGAAATGTGTTTGAATGGATACTTATTGCTTGAAAAGCATTGTAAATGGTTTGAAAATGTGGAAAAATTGATTTTGTGTGATTTGTGAAAATTGAAGTTAATTATGAATTGTGTTGCCATTTTGTGAATGAAATTATGACTTCGGAAATTTATTGGATTCTCGCGAATCATTTGAATAAAATGTTTGGAATTGATTTTGTGTTCACACTTAGCATGACAGTATCACACTATTCCTCCTCCATTTATGGGGTTGAGATCGTTTATTTTCCACCCTCTCTGGCTTACCAGTTGAGGTCGAGATCGGATGAGTACTCATTATATAGCTAGCTTCCTCCCTCATTGATTTCGATTAGTGGGGTTGTAGATTGCTTTGTCGTGGTGTACAACGCGGCATTGATAGGAAATTTGTGTCATGGCTTAAGTTGTGTATGAATTGGCAACACTGTGTTCTTAAATTATTTGACTAAATTGTGTTATTATGAGCTTTGATAATTTATGAAATGGAGTTTATATTCTTATTGACATTCACTGTCTTTTGAATTTAATCATGTTTTGACTTATTGAGATTTATTGTGATATTGTGAAATGGAGTTCAAATTCTTTATGACATTCATTGTCTTGAATTTAACTATGATTTCAGTATCCACTATTTATATGACTTATGATTTGTGATTTAAAGTTGTATTTGGTTAATGTTGTGCACCACTGAGACATTGTCTCAGCGATAGCTTTTCACTACTGTCGCAAGTAGACAGACGGACAGGGCAGCAGACTAGGCTGCTAGTGCATTCAGCGAGAGATCATCGGGTATACTGAGTATACCACATTATACTGTAATGTATGTTTACTGTATGTATATATTATTCTTGGTTTTGAGCAGTTGTAAATTAAAATTATACATTGAAGTTGTAAAATAAATTATGAGTTATTTTGACTTATAAAATTTGTACTATATTTCTTTTATCTCAGCTTTGAAAATACTGAACAATTACTGTGGATTTGAGTTGAGAAACATATTGAGTTGATCAAATATTGGAGTTAAGATTGAGAAATATATTTGAAGTGCTTTTTTTTAGGTTTTTGAAGAGCTGTTTTATTCAAAATACAGATGGCACTCCTCCAAAATTTTTACAGAAATTACTAATAATTCAAATGTGTTAGCTATTTCACTTCAGTTCAAAAAAGTTTTTAACACCTGTAAATAGTGCTCACCACTGTAAAAAGAAGAAAGAAAAGTTTTAAAATCCCTTGTAGTGTATTTGATGGGTTATCAGTAGACGAAGTTGGTTATTCATTAGGTATACTATGGGATCATGTCATGCCTTATAGAGGGGTAGGGTGTGACATGTTTAAGTGGTATCAGAGCAAAGTTTTTAAATTATGTTTTCACCTATAATTTGAATATTCTTTCTTCATAGTACAACTGCTCAATGTCATTGTTTGATACATACAGTACATTACATTATAAATATGCACTAACGGGAGGAAATCTCCTTGTGTTTATTGTTCAGGAGGTCTAAGATCCTAGAATTGACTATGGAACAGGGTGATCATTCAGTCGATCAATCGATAGAGGCTGAGGTACAAGTTCAGACCCCAACTCCACAAAGTGTCGAAGGCTCGACTGTACTAGTTTTACCGGTACAAATTACTGCACAAATGGCCCTGCAAATGGCCACTTTCTTTCAATAAATGGTTGATAATCTGTCAGCCCAAGCCTAAGTACAGACCCAACCCCCCACAAGGGCAACATGAAATAGAGAAGAGGGAGAAACCTATGGGTCAGAGCTCAAGCAGTAATTTGAGAAAGAGAAAAGAATTTGAGGAGCCCCGAGCTTAGGGATTTAACAGAGGTGGATCATTAAGGCAGAGACTACCAAGGTCCAGTCGTCAAACAACTAAAAGTTCTTACCCTCCCTGCCAATGTGAAACTTGTGGTAGAAATCATGGTGGGGTATGCTATAAGGCCATAGGAGCCTGTTATAAATGTGGAGGCATAGGACACTTTGCCAAGGACTGCACCAGTACTCGCAGAGTTGGACCACCTCCTACTACTGCTAAAGGGTTAGTTCAGAGCCCTGTCACCAGAGGTTCACAACCACCCAGCAGAGGTAAAGGCAGGGGTAGAGGTAACCCAACAAACAGCCAAGGCACAGTGAATCAATCAGGGCAAGGTAGTGCTCCAGCCAGAGTCTATGCAATGAAACAAAGAGAAGAGGCCGAGACATCTGATGTTGTGGCTGGTACCTTCTCAACTTTTAATCAAGATGTGTTTGTGTTATTTGATCCGGGTTCTACCCATTCTTATGTGAGTGCTAGCATCATTGATTGCATTTTTGTTCCATATATACAAAAATGGACTTTGAGGTACTAGTAATAAGTCCGTTAGGACAAGAGGTCAGGGTTAATAGAATGTATAGGGATTGTCCTTTGGTGATCCAAGGACACACTTTTCTATCTGATCTCATTGAAATGCCCTTCAGAGATCATGATATCATCTTAGGCATGGATTGGTTAGCCAGGCATCACGCCATGATTGACTGTAGAGGTCAAGATCCACTTTTGGTCTCCTCAAGATGCTGATGTGGTAATACATGGGGAGAGGCAGCTATTGCCATCAAACATCATTTCGGCTGCACTAGCCAGAAAAATGATTAGAAAGGGGTGTGAAGCATACTTGGCACATGTGGTAGACACCTAAGTGGGGAATCCAGTATTGAGGGACATCTCTACAGTATAGGACTTTCCAAATGTGTTTCCTGATGAATTGCTAGGATTACCTCCGAAAAGAGAGGTGCAGTTTGAAATTAATGTTATGCCTGGTATGGATCCAATCTCCATAACACCATATAGAATGGCACCAGTAGAGTTGAAGGAGTTGAAGATACACTTGCAAGAACTACTTGAAAAGGACTTCATCCGCCCTAGTGTGCCACCATGGGGAGCGCTAGTATTGTTTGTTAAGAAGAAGGATGGCACTCTTCATTTATGTATTGTTTGACCTGGAGTCTGAATACTTTTATGTTAGTGTTAGAATTATATGTTCTGTTGTTATTCCTTTACAGGAGAATAAATTTCGATGCATTAGTGATTAGTCCTTTAAGATAAGGATTGTGATAATAAGTGAAATAGGTTTTGAAAGAGTTTATCGGCGAAAAGTATTTTCCTAACACACCATAAATTATAAAGCTAAATGACAAGCCTATTTAATGTAAGGCAAGAGGAAGTAAAAGTAAGTTGTGGTAATAGACTTGCTCTAAATGAGGGCAAAGATGTTATAGTTAGTAATTGTCAGTGAATATTGTAATCAGAATAAGTTTTGGATATCAGCAAATTCAAAAAGGATAAAATATCAAAAAATTTGATCTATTGGGATGTATCGTAGTAACTATGCAATGATCTTGTTGTTTATACCGTGTCGCAGACATAAGACTAACTTGAGATTATTGTGTAGAGCTACGTACTACCCGATAGTACACCTAGATGAGAATAGTTGCCAACGGTATTTGTTTTGGTATAGTTATGCCAGGACAGAATTTAATTGTCAAAAATAAGTTTGAAAATCCTACTTAGGGATCTAAAACTCAAAAGTTAGAATATCGAAAGGTTATAATTCAGTACAAAAGGAAGTAAGTTATAGAATATTGACAGATAAAAAGAGTTATGGAAGTAAAAATTCGAACAGTTGATTTAGATATAACAAAGAAATGTTACGAATGTGAGGAAGACTATGGACTAGAATGGTCAGAGGACCAATGACTAGATAAATGATTCCAACATGACCTCAAGGGTCATTCAAGAAGGAACATGAACCGAAATATTAGACAGCACAATAGTAAGAGAAGATTAATGATGAGGGACAGACAGTAGTTGCATGGCATGTACAGCCAGTGTTGATTGATCAGATCAGAATGGCTACTCAGAGTGATGAAAAATATCAGAAGCTACTGAAAGAAGTCCAACAGGGCAAGAAACTTGAATTCTCTGTGAGAGATGATGGTTTATTGCTACACCAGGGCAGAATATGCATTCCTAGTGATGTGGAATTGAGACAGATCATTATGAAGGAAGCACATGAGTCTCCTTTTGCTATGCACCCTAGTGGAACTAAAATGTACTGAGGGCTGAAAGAGCATTACTGGTGGATGGGTATGAAGAGGGATATAGCTGAATTTGTTTCCAAATGCCTAACTTGTCAGCAAGTAAAGGCAGAACATCAAGTTCCAACTAGTTTATTACATCCATTGCCAGTACCAGAGTGGAAATGGGAACAGATAACTATGGATTTTGTTACAGGACTTCCAAGGACACAGAACAGTCATGATGCAGTATGGGTTATAATTGACAGACTGACCAGGTCTACTCACCTTTTGCCAGTTCGGATGGACTATAGCCTGGAAAGATTGGCCAGATTGTACATATATGAGATTGTAAAATTGCATGGAGTGCCAGTATCGATTGTGTCTGACAGAGATCCTAGGTTCACTTCTAGATTCTGGGGTAGTCTTCAGAGAGCCCTAGGAACTATATTGAACTTCAACACAGCATTCCACCCATAAACAGATGGCCAGTCTGAAAGGGTTATTCAGATATTGGAGGATATGCTACGGGCTTGTGTGATTGAGTTTGAAGGTAGTTGGGATACACACTTGCCTTTGATTGAGTTTGCTTATAACAACAGCTACCAATCAAGCATTAGGATGCCTCTATACGAAGCCTTATATGGCAGAAAGTGTAGAACTCCCTTATGTTGGGATGAAGTAGGTGAAAGGAAGATGATTGGGCCAGAAATTGTTCAGCAGACAGAGGAAAATATTATATTGATCAGAGATAGACTCAAGGCTGCATCAGACCGTTAGAAATCCTATGTTGATCTGAAGAGAAGAGATATTGAATATGCAGTGGGTGATAAGGTATTCCTCAAAGTTTCTCCTTGGAAGAGGATTATGAGATTTGGCAGAGAGGGGAAACTGAGTCCTCGTTTCATTGGACCACATGAGGTTCTGGAAAGAGTGGGTCCTTTGGCATATCGGTTGGCATTACCTCCAGAGTTAGCAAGGATACACAGTGTTTCTCATGTGTCCATGTTAAGGAGGTACAGATCAGACCCATCTCATGTACTATTAGTTGAAGAGATTGAGGTAAATCCAAACCTCTCCTATGAGGAAGAACCCATAGAAATTTTGGCTTATGAGGTGAAGCAGCTAAGGAATAAATAGATACACCTGGTTAAAGTGCTATGGAACCATCATTCAGGCCAGGAAGCTACTTGGGAACGTGAAGAGGATATGAGGAGACAGCACCCACAGCTGTTCAGAGACTAATGCCAGGTAAAATTTCGAGACGAAATTTATTTAAGGGGGGGAGAATTGTAACACCCCTATGTTCGGTAGTGCGTTCTACTGTTCCGGTGATCAGTGTTGTCCGGACAGCTAGAATGCCTAGAACTACACTTCGATATGAGTGAGGAGATATAAAATAATGAAATACAAGAAAAGAAAATACAAGAAAAACAAAGGAAAAATAATAGCAAAGAAATGTAACCAAGTTAAGCGAGTCGAGAACCCTAGCGATGGGTGACCACACCGGGAAGTCACGGCGTGGACCTTTGACTAGCCCTGGACCACGAGGAACCCTGGAAAATATTTTTAGGACTTAATTTGACACCTATTGAAGTATAAATACCATTAGAAATATCAAAGAAAAAATTAATTAATTAGTACAAAGAAAAGTGAGAAATCGAAAAACGGACAAAACCCGGTGTCACTGAAAAATCAGGAATGCAACCCGAACAGGGGCATTGTGGTCATTTGACATCCCGAGTTGTCTTTTGACCTAAATGTCTATTAAAAATATATGATATTACACTTGGAAAATACAATGAAAAATTAAATTAGTGGTACCTAATGTAAATAGCAAAAATGGAGAGTTAAATGTGGGAAAATGAAATTTAAGATTAAACTAATATTAAATTAAGCTTAGTGCTCCACTCACCCATCAAAGTGGACCACTAACTCACCATTTGGACAGTAGATTCAACTTCATCTTCAAGCTCCCAAACTCAGCCAAAAATGGTGAAAAGAAGTCCACCATTGCCATCCACCTTGAATGCTCCATGCATGTGAGATTCAAGCTTCTTTCCTTCCACTTTCCTTCATTAAAAGTTGTCCATACACCTTGGGCAGTAGATAGGCAACAAGAAGACCAAGTTTTGGAGAGGTTTTGAAGAGTTTCCAAAGTGGTAAGTTTGTGTTTTTGGTTAGTGCTTCATTAAAGTTAGTAAGAATGTTATGGGTACTTGAATTATGGAGAGATTTTTGAGGTTTGATGTTTAAAGGGAGAGGTGTATTTTTGGCAGCCATGAAAACTCCTTGAGGACAGTTTATTCTTGCTTGTAAATGGTAGATTTAAGGTTGATTAAGTGTTTATGTGTGTAGGAATTTATTTGGGTGATGTATATTAAGTATATGTAAATGTGTATTTGAATTTCGAAGCTTAGAAATTAATGGAGTGTGATGTATGAATCGGCAACTTGATTTGGTGAACCATAAAAATGTTATTTCATGTTTAGTTTATGGAATATTAATGTTGAATTGTGGTAGTTGTTATGGCAGCTTGGGTATATGTATGATGGTGTGAGGTTGGACATGTAAATGAGCTAGGTTAGGTGATTGAATTATTGTAATTTGAGCTTGAAAAATTCTGTACTAAATGGTGCATATTGAGTGTGATTGTAAGCTGCCAAAATGACCAACAATATGTTGTGAAATGTGTTTAGGTTATGGTAGAAACCAAAATTGGCATGAATGTGTCATTTGGTAAGTGTTAAATGTATCATTTGATGAGTGATGGACAATGAGCAATAGGGCAGTGTGTGTTTTGGCTTAGAACCTTAAGTGTGTGACTCCAATTGGTATGAAACCAATTGAAGGTGAAACTAAGCATGAAATGTGCCAACTTTCATGAAGGAAGCTTACCAAAATTCTGCTTGTAAGGTAACTTGAAAAATGACCAAATCCGGATTAGTGCAATTAAGGCCTGAAAATTGACCATTTGGGCAGTAGTTAGTGTTTAGGCCATAACTCACTCAAAACAAGTCCAATTGACCTGAAATTTTGACCATGAATAGTTAAGACATATATCTAGAAGTCGTATGAAGACACCAAAGCCCAGAAATGACCATAAACAAGTCAAACAGCTTGCACAATTTCGGGTCAAAAAATTGGCCGAACCAAAATTAACCTAAAATGACTTAAAGTGACCAATTTTGGTACATTCTGACCAGCAATAGTAAAATGACCATAACTTGGTCTAGTAAACTCAGAATGACCTGAAATTTTCCCCCGCGTGCAATAAGACATAGATCTACAAGGTTGTAGTTTTGACCAAAACCCTAAAACCGAGAGAACTAGGTCGTCCGGCTAGGTCAAAATAGTATCCCAGAATCCAGCAAATTGCAAGAAAACGCAATATACATGGAAATGAAGTTGGTAATATGTACCAACCCTAAAAGACTATTGAATGTGACATATTAGTAGCATTAAAACCTAATTTACCTAGAATGCATCGAGGGTCGGCATATTAGGTGAACTAAGCAAATAATAGAATTCAGTGAATTAATTATCAAGCATTATCATTAAAGACAGTTTAAATGAGTACTGAAACACTTCAAATTGTGTTTCTCAGTTAGTAAAGAGTCAGGAAAGGGAAGGAAACACTGAGTCAAGGCCAGGAGACAGTTATCAGAGGTTTGTACACAACAGTTATTTCTTTTGAATTTTTCAATTGAAATAAATTATGACTATTTGTATATTATTGTTTTCAATTATGAAAATGTGTTTGAATGGATACTTATTGCTTGAAAAGCATTGTAAATGGTTTGAAAATGTGGAAAAATTGATTTAGTGTGATTTGTGAAAATTGAAGTTAATTATGAATTGTGTTGCCATTTTGTGAATGAAATTATGAATTTGGAAATTTATTGGATTCTCGCGAATCATTTGAATAAAATGTTTGGAATTGATTTTGTGTTCACACTTAGCATGACAGTATCACATTATTCCTCCTCCATTTATGGGGTTGAGATCGTTTATTTTCCTCCCTCTCTGGCTTAGCAGTTGAGGTCGAGATCAGATGAGTACTCATTATATAGCTAGCTTCCTCCCTCATTGATTTCGATTAGTGGGGTTGTAGATTGCTTTGTCGTGGTATACAACGCGGCATTGATCGGAAATTTGTGTCATGGCTTAAATTGTGTATGAATTGGCAACACTGTGTTCTTGAATTAGTTGAGTAAATTGTGTTATTATGAGCTTTGATACTTTGTGAAATGGAGTTTAAATTCTTATTGACATTCACTGTCTTTTGAATTTAATTATGTTTTGACTTATTGAGATTTATTGTGATATTGTGAAATGGAGTTCAAATTCTTTATGATATTCATTGTCTTGAATTTAACTATGATTTCAGTATCCACTATTTATATGACTTATGATTTGTGATTTAAAGTTGTATTTGGTTAATGTTGTGCACCACTGAGACATTGTCTCAGCGATATCTTTTCATTGCTGTCGCAGGTAGACAGACGAACAGGGCAGCAGACTAGGCTACTAGTGCATTCAGCGAGAGATCATCGGGTATACTGAGTATACCACATTTTGCATTTTGTACTATAATGGATGTTCACTATATGTATATATTATTCTTGGTTTTGAGCAGTTATAAATTAAAATTGTACATTGAAGTTGTAAAATAAATTATGAGTTATTTTGACTTATAAAATTTGTACTATATTTCTTTTATCTCAGCTTTGAAAATACTGAAAAATTACTGTGGATTTGAGTTGAGAAACATATTGAGTTGATCAAATATTGGAGTTGAGATTGAGAAATATATTTGAAGTGCTTTTTTACAGGTTTTTGAAGAACTGTTTTATTCAAAATACAGATGGCACTCCGCCAAAATTTTTACAGAAATTACTAATAATTCAAATGTGTTAGCTATTTCACTTCAGTTCCAAAAAGTTTTTAACACCTGTAAATAGTGCTCACCACTGTAAAAAGAAGAAAGAAAAGTTTTAAAATCCCTTGTAGTGTATTTGATGGGTTATCAGTAGACGAAGTTGGTAATTCATTAGGTATACTACGGGATCATGTCATGCCTTACAGAGGGGTAGTGTGTCAAAAAGATCGGGTAGAGCAGAGACGGCTGACATTTCACAGAAGACTGTTTCTGAAACAGTCGAAAGGCCCAAAGTCAGGGTGGCACCACGGGTATATGCTATGGAAGCTCAGGAGGAGCCGAACCCAGACATTAATGAGGCGATACAAGGAAGTGAAGAAGCAAGGAGGTAGTAACTCCATGATTACTTAAGTCAGGTAAATTTCGAGGATGAAATTTAAATTAGAGGGGAAGTGTAGAGTTGTAACACCCTCACTGTAGCAATTCCATATAATCTACTGTTCAGGTGACTGGTGTTGGTCAGGATTGCTAGAATGTCTGGAAAAATATTTACACTAGAGTGAGGAGTCATACATAACTCAAATATTAATAATAAAAATGTAGAAAAAATTTTAGAAATAAAATACAACCAAGCTAAATGAGCCGGTGCCCTAGCGATGGGTAACCTAGTGGGAAGTTGCGGTCCTCGCAGCTAGGAGCTCTAAACCTGGGAGAAAATTCATGAAATAATTTTTGGGACTCCAGAGAAGAGTCATTGACATTTCTATTTCATTAGACTACCAAGAAAAGGTTTAGAAAAATTTTTCAATCGGTACAGACGATTTTGGCTCGATAAGCCAAATGGAGGGCATTTTGGTCATTTCGTCTTCAGAGATGATTTTTGGCCGACTTGTCCAATTAAGTAAATAATTATTAGGATATAAATCATGAATAAATATTGTTAAAACTTAAATTGAAATTGAGTATAAAAGAAAAAGAAAATGAATTAAATGGGAATTATGACATCATATGATGTCATTAACATGCCCCCACCCAATCACAATTTAACAAATTAGTTAAAGAGATAAAAAGGAAATAAAAAATGAGATAAAAACAAAAGAAATCAGAGCCATCTTCCCCAATCAGCTGAATCGAGAGAGAAAAGAGAGAGAAAAGGAAAATTTCACCATTTTTACACTACTCCAAGCTTTACTTCCCACCTTAAATCACCATAAATCCCTAACTTGACTTCACTAAATTTGATCCTCACACCTTAGAACACCTCTAGGCAGAAAAAAGAAGAGAAGAAGAGAAAGATTGGGAAACTTGGAAGAGTGATCAATTGAGGTTAGTGTCCAATTCCTTGACTTTTTCCTTTAAATTCTTGTTAGAATGAAAATTTGAGCTAGGATGTATGTAATTTCTTTAAAAATAAACATGTTATAGTGTCACCCTATTTTTTAGCAGCCATGAACTTGTTATGGTGTTGATGATTTCTTTGGATTAAATGAGTGAATGGGCTACCCTTGATATGATTGTATCACTCAAAACATTAGTTTATGAGTATAGTGTAAGAAAATGAAACTTTGGAATTCTAGGGCTAGGGTTTGAAACTCAAATATGGGAGTAGATGCAATTGAACACAAAATAATGTTGTAATGGTCATGTAGTGACCATTTGGTGTAGTTTGAATTGGAAATGGAGTGATTGGTGACTGTCGCAATGGGATTTTGCGGTCACCCGGACGATCACTCACCGAAGTGGGAAAGAGTGAGGAGTCGCCACCTTAGTTTTGAGGGAAACTAAAGAAAACCATTTGAGAAGTTAAATTAAAAATGAAACCACTTCAAAACAGAGATTCTAAGTTCGGGGTCCGTAAACGGGTGGGGAAGGTGTTAGGCACCCCACCTCGTCCCTTAATAAGGGTAAGTAGATTTAATTCTGCGTCCTTTACAAATTAGTTAGAAGGGCTTAGGCGGCAATGTTAATCCTTTTGGTAGAAGGAATGTTTGATTTTTCACTAAATTTGGATCACCCAGATACACAAGTAAATGAGACAACCTTAGTGAACGGGTGTGAGAATCGGATAAGAACTCTCCTCCGATCTTTTTTAAGTTGTTCATTAAAATTTTGAGGGGAGACCGGATAAGAACCCTCCTCCGGTCTCTTTTAAGTTATTTATTTGAAGTTTTGAGGATGAGACCGGATAAGAACTCTCCTCCGATCTCTTTCAGATGTTTATTAAAATTTAAGGTTGAGACCGGATAAGAACTCTCCTCCGATCCCTATTTAATGTTTATTAAAATTTTGAAGGGAGACCGGATAAGAATCCTCCTCCGATCTCTTTTAAGTTATTTATTAAAATTTTGAGAGGAGACCGGATAAGAACCCTCCTCCGATCTCCTTTAGAGTTATTCGTTAATGTTTTGAGTTGAGACCGGATAAGAACTCTCTTCCGATCCCTACTTAATGTTTATCAAAATTTTGAAGGGATACAGTATAAGAACCCTCATCCGATCTCCTTTAGAGTTATTCGTTAATGTTTTGAGTTGAGACCGGATAAGAACTCTCTTCCGATCCCTACTTAATGTTTATCAAAATTTTGAAGGGAGACCGGATAAGAACCCTCCTCCGATCTCCTTTAAGAGTTGACTTAAAACTTTTAGGCAAGGATAGGATAAGGACTCTTCCGACCCCTTCTATTTTGATGAGACTCGGACAAAGACTTTTCCGACCTTTAAAAAATTTAACCACGACTCACGGGTCTTAAGAACCTAAAACTAAGAATTCGACCTTCAAAAATGCCAGGATAAGGTTTATGGATATCCCGTGGCTGAGCAGGGAACACTAGACTTGATTCATCGACCTTTTCATGTAGTCATTTTACAAATATCTATTAATGACCGATCCAATCTTTTTCGTTTACTTTGGTATTATTACATTTCATGACATCTTTGTCGAATTCTTTGTTTACGTCGGCCTAATAGTTCGGCTATCTTCTGACGTGTTATTCAGTCCTCTTTTTAAAGAGACCTCTAAGTTGCGAGCTACCTACGTTTACCCAACCATTTACATACTACAAAGAGTTAGAAAAGCGGTTTTGAAATGACGGAGATCAATAAAATGAACTGATCACTAAAAAAAAATGATTTGAGAGTGACTTTCTTTGGGATTGCTTGTGCAGAAATGGTCTAGATGTAAGAAGAACAAGGAAAATGCGGGAAATAAACGTAGACACTTAATAAAACAGTAACATGAACTCTTATAACAATATTTTCTCTTGGGTTCTCTTGTACAAAATAACCTTGAAGAAAGTTGCAGATGTATGAAGAACAAAGGAAGTGCAGGAAACAAACGTAAACAGTAGTGTGAACTCTTACCTGTGAGGAGCCAAATATATTGAAATAACTGTGAAGTGGTAAACAGTGATGAAGATGGCGGATTGATCAGCCTGAGAGTTGATGTCTGTCGTGAAACCGAGAGATGCTTTAGCTAAAAGGTAACCGGGTAAGAACCAGGTGAAAGGAAGTTGAGCTTGAACAGAGGAAAGGAAAGCAGAGATGATGAGAGTATGACGGATAATGAACAAACGGAAATGTAGAGTTCCAATATTCAAAATCTTTTTCAAGAAAACTCTCCTGAAAACTAGTTTCAAAAGTCTTTTAATCACTACAAAAGCAGAGTAACAAACTGAATGAAGTTTGAGTTCCTCCACGATAATAGACCTCTTGCCTATATTTTTTGTCCGTCCCTTGAGCAGCTTTTTCATGCAGGTATTTATAGGAATCGGGTGCTCCCCATGAAGGGTCAAGATTCATTTTGAGGGAGATGGAGGGTCAGGATTTTGAAGTACATGATCGGATGTTCAGGAATTAAAGAGAATCAAAACGAATGGCTGAGATCACTTCTCAAAGTATTTGTCCTTTTCCTCTTTTAATCAAGCGGTCTTGAATCCTCTTGTCCGAACGATCCGAGGGTAAGAGTGAAAACGCTGGTATTGTCGTCTTCTCTTTTGATCCAAGGGTTCGGATTCATCCTTACAAGTGAGATCAACGGTGGA
Organism: Hevea brasiliensis; assembly: GCF_030052815.1. Classification (NCBI taxonomy): domain Eukaryota; kingdom Viridiplantae; phylum Streptophyta; class Magnoliopsida; order Malpighiales; family Euphorbiaceae; genus Hevea; species Hevea brasiliensis. The sequence goes on along the minus strand of NW_026614695.1, from coordinate 3,977,866 downwards.
GATTGGGATGTACAGGATCACATGACATACCACGGCACTGTCGGCGTGCGGGCGATTCTTAGGCGTGCGGTGGAGATCTCGTGCTGCAACGCTTTAACTACCTCGGCTCACGATTACGGCGGTTATTGGAATTTGTCTTATTCTTTTTGTCTTCCGATCCCTCCCCTAGCTCCTATTCCGATCTCTCATGCTGATCTCCTATCTCCCGATCTCTTTTATCCCTTGATCAGTCTGGATTCGGTCCCAGCATTAATTACAGCTCGATTTTTGAAGCGTCCGCTTCGTTTTCCGCTCAGCATTAAATGCTCATTTTCCCCTATATATACCCCTGTTGATAGTGGCATTTCCTTCATTCGATTTTTCTCTCTTTCTCCTTGTTTCTCGGTTCTAGTATTAGGAAAGTTCCGCTACAAGCGTGGTTTTGATCCTCTTCGATGGAATTCCTATTCCTCGATTGAAAATTCTGACCGGTGATTGCTTCCTCAAGTTCATTCGGCTTTTCTCCACATTGAGTGTTCCGACAGCGATTCTGATCCACATTGGGTGTTCCGACAGCGGATGAAGCATCCGGTCGGCAATATCCTTGGGATCAGTTATAAACTGATCCTTAGAACACCTGGGAGTATCCTTGGGATAAGTTATAAACTGATCCTTAGATCTCCTGGGAGTATCCTTGGGATCAGTTGTAAACCGATCCTTAGATCGGCCTTTTGATATAGTCAGATCTCCAATGTATTCCGATCCTTAGAGATCGCCCAAATGATGTAGTCTGTCAATGTAATCAGATCTCTAGAGATCACCCAAATGATGTAGTTAGTCCTTTATTGTAATCCGATCCCTAGAGATCGCCCAAATGATGTAATCCGATCTTTTGAGAATAAAGACTTTATTTTGTCGGTTATCATCTTATTTTTGCATTGATTATTTTCCGATCTCTAATGTGTTTATCCGATCTGGTTCTTTACCTGAATGACACTTAACTGATCCTTTATTCAAAATATTTAACTTATTATGCCGATCTCCAATTAACCGATCTCTGAACATTCGGATATTTGAGAGAAGTGTCAGAACAGCTGTCGAGTCTCACCAATCGATGCGCCGCCTAGAACCTCGCGAGCATTAAATGCTCGGACTAGTATAAATAGGGGAGGGTTAGCCAGTTGTTCTCTCATTCCATTTTCAATCCCCTGCTCACAACTTCGAAGTTCTCTCATTTTCTCCAGTTTCTCCGACGCCGATCAGACTCCGGTAAGGGCTTTAATCCTCTTTTTAGTTTAAGTTCTTTGTTTTTTTCTTGAAAATGAGCGGTGCCGAAGGTCAGAGAGTGGCGAGCCCTCCTTCCATTCAGTTCTCATAGTCATCGTCTGATGAAGAAGAGGCAGTCGGGCCCAGCGTGCAACCTAAACCCCCTAGGGTCTGCTCCAGTCGGGGTGGTCATACCGTCAAGGCTTGCACCACCTTCAAGGAGAGACCCTTCCTATAGACGAGCTTCCATCGGTTCTTGGGAATCCGATCTGCAATCGTTGTTCAAGAATACAACATTTGTCTGATTCATATGAGTGATCAAGTGCCATGGCGATCTTCGTGTCGATCATTCTTTTGAAGAGGATGACATGGTCATGGTGTCTGAAGAACGATTAAAGGCGGTCCGAGGTTCCTCTAGCCGATTTCTATAAGGAGGTCCTAAAACTTCACCGAATATCCATTGTTCAAATCCACCCTAACTCGTGGCGGATCTTGGTAGCTTTCCGAGGTCTATGCCGAGCTAAGGGAATCAGACCTACGGCTAAGGTGTTCGCCGAGCTACACGGACTAACTCGCCGAAAGGATGACGAACATCGGTTCTTTCAGCGAAGCCTCGTTGCGGACTCTTTTCCGATCTGCCTCATCCCTTAAGAATTGGAAGAACCGGTTCTTCATTCGAGGAGTAAAGATCCGAGCTTTGAGGACTTTCCTCGTATTTGGTGGTACCAAGGGCCCCGCTCAAGCACTTTACCCCGAGTCAAGAGGAAAGCTCGATAGTGATGGAGCTGAAAAGTCGTGCCACCACTCTAAAATATTCTGTCCAAATGCGGTGGATCGCGAATCGCACCATTGGACCATGCAGCGATCACGGCCGAGATCGCGAACTTAGCTCTCGACCTCGGCATTGGTATTTTCTATATCTCGATCCTCGGGACCTTAGCGATCTCACTAACCTCTTTTACGTGCGGTATGGCGGGTGGTGAGGGTTCTAGGAAGCGGAAGAAGGACAAAGAGATCTTAGGAAAGTAAAGGAGATGAAGCGTTGAACGTCTTCAAACACCGATCCACGAACACGGGAGATGCAAAGAGACCGTCTCAACCTTGGTCCGCCGACCATTGAGGTGTCGGATCTCCTCCTAGATCGGAAGAACATCCCCGCCTATCTCGATTATTCCAAGCACGGAAAGGAGCCTTCTCAATCTTACGGGAGGACCTCTTCTCGTGGCGCTCGGATACTAACCGATCGCTTGAAGAATAACCGATCGTTAGGAGAACCCGATTTTGCCAAAGTCCTGGGATCTACCATCTTCTTTCAAGAGGATCGGGACAGGCTATCCCAGAATGGTCTTGATGATATCTTGACTCGAACCATGAGCTTGAATGTGGAGTGTCTGGTGAACCAGACCATGATTCGGGAAAAGATTCGGCGTGCAGGTAAGGAGGTTGGGAAGAAAAATCAGGAATTGACTTCCCTCCGATCCCAACTCTCATCCGCTCGGGATTATATATCTCAAGTCGAGGGACGGGCGAAGTACCATGAAGACCAGCTGGCCGAAAGGTCTCGTGACCTGGCTGAAAGAGAACGGGCTCTCAGAGAGGTCCAGGCACTTCAGGCCAATGAAGCCGCTCAGGTCGCCCAACTCGTCGAAGAGCTTAAGGAGAAAGACGAGGAGCTTAAGGCGAAAGATGAAGAGATGGTGACAGGGATAGCCGGGGCCTATGTGAATGCTCACAAGGACCTCTTGGCCGAACTCCAAAAGCGCTACCCTGAGGAGGACTTCTCCTGGATGGACGACCTGGCTCCCGGGGGCGATGGTGAAGATAGTGAGGAGGAGGGCGAGGGAGAGAGAGAGAGTGAGCAGAATGTAAATCAGGTTGGGGGTGATCCCCCAGCCGAATAACTTGTACAAATTATGAAATGAAATGGAATATCTCTTTTGTTCAATGAATGGATGTGATTGGAAAATCTTCGAATTTGCCTAAGTATTTAATTGTATGAGCATAGCGAAACATGAACTAAATTCCGTTATTAATCTAAGTATAAAAGATCGGAAAGCACAATAAGCATGAGATCGGTGGGGGAGAAATGCTGAACGGGACTTGGTTAAAATTGAAAATTTAACTTGAACACTTAAGATCGGAACCCTCGTTAAACCGAACCCAAACTTTAGCTCTTAATCTTCCGAAAAGGAGGTCGGCAATAAAACTGGTAGGAAAAGATCTAGTGCAAGTTCATTTTATTTATCAACAGAGATCAGGAATATACTTGACAGGTCCGGAAATTCGACAACGGGTTTGAGAGGTCAGTAAATGATTTGAGAGATCGGCGAGGCTTAATGAATATGAGGACTCAGCATTAATTCAATTTTTGTGAGGAGAGATCGGAAATGTGACCGCCTAACGAGGGATCGGAAACGAGATTAGCTGTTCAAAGAAGAATTTTTATTGATTCTAGGGATCGGCCAAAATATGGTGTCGACAGCTGCCCCTCTTTACATAATTTCTATTAAAGGAAAAATTTCCGTATAGGAATTATGTAAAGATTCAGACTCATATTTTGGACGATTAGGTGTTCGAAATTAGGGAACTAAAGCACACCTAAGTTAATGACCTAGAAAATTAAAATCAACTTGGATCTAGAAACCAGAGGTTGATAACAGGAATTAAAATTGCATGAAATTAAAATCAACTTAGATCAAGGAACCAGAGGTTGATAACAGAAAATGTAAATTGCATAAAATTAAAATCAACTTAGATCAAGGAACCAGAGGTTGATAGCAGGTAATGTAAATTGCATGAAATTAAAATCAACTTAGATCAAGGAACCAGAGGTTGATGGTGGAATTGCAGGAAATTAAAATCAACTTAGATCAAGGAACCAGAGGTTGATGACAGGAAATGTAAATTGCAGGAAATTAAAATCAACTTAGATCAAGGAACCAGAGGTTGATAGCAGAAATGTAAATTGTAGAAAATTAAAATCAACTTAGATCAAGGAACCAGAGGTTGATGGTGGAATCGCAGAAAATTAAAATCAACTTAGATCAAGGAACCAGAGGTTGATAGCAGAAATGTAAATTGCAGGAATTTAAAATCAACTTAGATCAAGGAACCAGAGGTTGATGACAGGAAATGTAAATTGCAGGAAATTAAAATCAACTTAGATCAAGGAACCAGAGGTTGATAGCAGAAATGTAAATTGCGGGAATTTAAAATCAACTTAGATTAAGGAACCAGAGGTTGATGGTGGAAATGTAAATTGCAAGAAATTAAAATCAACTTAGATCAAGGAACCAGAGGTTGATGACATAAAATGTAAATTGCATAAAATTAAAATCAACTTAGATCAAGGAACCAGAGGTTGATAACAGGAAATGTAAATTGCATGAAATTAAAATCAACTTAGATCAAGGAACCAGAGGTTGATGACAGGAAATGTAAATTGCATGAAATTAAAATCAACTTAAATCAAGGAACCAGAGGTTGATGACATAAAATGTAAATTGCATAAAATTAAAATCAACTTAGATCAAGGAACCAGAGGTTGATGGCAGGAAATGTAAATTGCATGAAATTAAAATCAACTTAGATCAAGGAACCAGAGGTTGATGGTGGAAATGTAAATTGCAAGAAATTAAAATCAACTTAGATCAAGGAACCAGAGGTTGATGGTGGAAATTTAAATTGCAGGAAATTAAAATCAACTTAGATCAAGGAACCAGAGGTTGATGGCAGAAATTTAAATTGCAGGAAATTAAAATCAACTTAGATCAAGGAACCAGAAGTTGATAGCAGAAATTTAAATTGCAGGAAATTAAAATCAACTTAGATCAAGGAACCAGAGGTTGATGGCAGAAATTTAAATTGCAGGAAATTAAAATCAACTTAGATCAAGGAACCAGAGGTTGATAGCAGAAATTTAAATTGCAGGAAATTAAAATCAACTTAGATCAAGGAACCAGAGGTTGATGGCAGAAATTTAAATTGCAGGAAATTAAAATCAACTTAGATCAAGGAACCAGAGGTTGATAGCAGAAATTTAAATTGCAGGGAATTAAAATCAACTTAGATCAAGGAACCAGAGGTTGATGGTGGAAATGTAAATTGCAAGAAATTAAAATCAACTTACAAAGCAAACCTAATCTCGACACAAGAAGTTCTTCCCCGATGAAGTGCACTTAACAGGATCCCGAAAACCGATGATTAATGGAGGACGAGTTACAAGACTTGGCCTACGACCTCATTTCTTCGGATGCCCCTTTCTCGTTTCTTGACTTTCCTCAAAAGCGCCTCATGGTTTTCACTTTCCTTTTTCCCTTTTGACTAGAAGCGCCCTTTCGGGTTTTCACCCCTAGTTTTTTTTTTTTTTTTTTTTTTTTTTTTTGATAGCTCACTTTTTCAGGATGCCCTTTCGGGTTTTCATCCTTCACTCATTTTGCAGAAGGCGCCCTCTTGGGTTTTCACCATCTTTCACACATTTTACTAGGAGCGCCCTTTCGGGTTTTCATTCCTACATTTTCTTCTTCTTCTTCTTCTTCTTCTTCTTCTTTTTTGTTCAAGTCCCAACTTCCCATATCAATAGGTTGTGTGTTCACTGCTTAGTCATTCCCTATAATTCTCAATGCAATGTATATAAAGTTACCTGTGTTTAAATTCTTAACTCATAATAAAGCATTAACAAGTTAACAGCGCATGTTCCAAGGTAAATGGGCTGATGGAATATGAGAAAAATATGGTTTTTAATAACAAAGAATAAGGATATGAATTTGGAAGAAAGAGAAATCTCACGAATTCCTTTATTAACTTTTCTAGACCCTTTATTGCCCCAAATACTAATAGTCTGAGAAGAATCCTTGTGCCATGGTCCCTTGCTACCTTTTGACTCCGTTTTACATTCTCAATAAGGCTTCATGTTGCTAGGCGCATCCTTTGAGGTTTTCAATCCCGATAACTCACTTTTTCAGGATGCTCTCTCGAGTTTTCATCCTTCACTCATTTTGCAAAGCGCCTCTCGGGTTTTAAACCTATTTCCCCAATTTTACTTGGAGCCCCCTTTTAAATTTTCCCCCCTTTTTTTTTTTTTTTTTTTTTTTTTTTTTTTTCAAGTCCCACATTTTGTAGTATTTTCCTTCGATATAAGATCTCTTGGTTGGAGCTCCCGAGATTGTTCATTCTTATTCAAGCACCCTGGCCTTTCTTCTTTGGTATAACCGTCCATGGTAGATTTCGAATCTTGTTTTGACCTATTCGATTTCATCTAGCTCTGTTCTCCATTAAGATTCACAGAGAAGGAATTTCCATCTTTATTGGCAAAACTGCTTCCATGCCATATACTAACGAATATGGAGTTGCTTTAATCAATCATCTTTTCGATCATTCATTTGAGATTCTTGTTTACAGTTTCCATGGCGTTGTTCATTTGGGGCCGATAAGGTGATGAATTAAGATGAATCACCCCGGAGGCTTCCGATGACATCGATGCCCCGCATTGCAATCGATCATGGGACGTTTTTCCAGCCAACATATGTACAGCACTTGTGACATTTTCAAACATACTCGATACAGTTTTTCTTAGCCATCGTGTTCGTTAGCTTGCGTGGCATAGTTTCCCTTCATCAGAATCACTAGTATTCAGGGCAATTATTGGTCCTTCAAAGTTAACTTCATGAATATCATAGTTGATTGAATCATTATGTATTGGTTGGAAATGGGGCGGTTACAAGAGGAGAATTAAGTGGTTTTATTAGGCAAAGAAAAGGCTAAACAAAAGAAGTAATCGGATATGAAAGTTTGGAAAAATGCGCGATTAACTTACTAATACTTGATCATGAGAGAAGGTCCATTCACAATCCACTTAACACCATGGACAAAGTGGTCAAGTGTAGGTAACCAAATATTCATTACTCAGAGAAAAGTATAAGGATATCCTTTGCCCCCCAAGTATCAAGCTCTTGATTTCTTTTTATTTGCACAATCAGCATTTCGGTTCCAACGCATCTCCTATGCATTCAATTATGTGCACATTGCCTCTTTTACCGCTTCGTGGTTAGGCAATGGATTAATTTCAACATTAGGAATTGCACTTTCACTTTCCATCTCCAACCACCCATTTCGATAAGGGATCAGATTTACCTTTGAAAGCTCCACAATTGTATGTTGAGTGACCAATTGCCCCCTATAGTATTCACAATGAGCATTTGGATCACACCTCATTGGATATAGGGATTGTAAAAGGTCGAGTGGTATGGGGACTATCTGGTTTATGCTCAAAAGGTAACAATAAATCTCGCTTAAGGGCATAGGCAGTGGTGGGTCGGGATTGGGAAGTGGGTGATTTAGATGAACTAATTTGTTTGAGTCGGCAGACGTGAAGTGTAAGCAATCGGTTATGGGACCTATTGTGGTTGGGATAAGAAGAAATTTTGGTGGAAAATTGGCTACCATTAGGTTTTGGGAAGAAAATCGAGAACGGTAGGTGTTTTGTGGGGGGGCATGGTTGATAGGCTTGTTACATCACATTGTGCACCTCCCTTCCATTTTCTACTCAGAATTTATCATACTTTTCACTGAATTTTCTCTTACCACTTCTGTAACCTCCCTAGTCTCAAATTTGCCTCAATTCTCTCCCCATCTGTATAATGTTAGCAAAGTTGTTGGAGGTGTTCGATCATCAAATAGAAATAAGGAGCTTTCAAGGTCTCAATGAAGAGAGAGCAAAGCTCATTGTCAATAATCGGAGGGTATATTTCCACGCTTTCTCTCTCCATCTTTGGGCATATTCTTTGAAGCCTTCCTGCCTCTCTCTGCACTGTGCTCGAGGTCCTTCTTGTGGGGGCCACATCGCAGTTAAATTTGTACTGCTTTAAAAAGGCCTCGGCTAAATCCTTCCAGGAGCGCAGTCTGCTCCTGTCTAATTGAACACACCACCTCAGAGCTGCTCCAGAGAGGCTCTCGTGAAAGAAGTGGATTAACAGTCTGTCATCATCTGTCATAGAGGACATCTTGGCAATATAGGTGGCCAAATGAATTCGAGGGTCCGAATTCGTGATACTTGTCAAAATCGGGGACCTTGAATTTGGGCGCACCACCACATCGGGAACCAATCTTAGTGATGCCACGTCAACTGAGCCATACATATTCAGGCCCTCTATAGCTCTCAATCTCTCTTCCAGAGCGGACAGCTTCTCATTTTCTCTCATCTTACTTTCTCCTCCTGTTGTGTGAGGTGCTCCCCCAACTGGGAAATGAGGGGCAGAATGAATTGGAGGGCTCAGGACCGAAAGGGATGGTTCAGCATTCAGGATGGCTGGATAATAAGAGAAAGGAGGTTCATTAGTCATGACGACCGGATTGACAAAGGATCGCCGGTCCGGATGGGGATTGAAAGGTAAAAGAAGTTGAAGCTTGGTGAGGATCATTTGTTGGAGGTGGTGGAGGAGGTAATAGTAGGTTAAGGTCTGAAGCTGGCTTATTTTGGGACATCTCCTTCATCAGCTTCATAAGTTCTGAAACCTGGTCTTTTAGTTCAGAAACTTGCCCCTGTAGGTTCTCAGACTTGTTCCCGATCTTCCATTAGTTTTCTTGTTCGAGATCTTATTAAGTACACTTTGAGGTTGAATCGCGTGCTTGGTCAGACTTGCCTTGTTTGAAGTAATGTTTGATTTTCTGGGGGGAGTAAAAAGGAAAATTTTCAATGAATTTTGAATTAAAAATTAAAAGGGTCCTGGTGTGGACAAAGGATACGATGGCATCTGAGAGCCAAGACGAAATCTGCAGAGGGATAATTGCATCCCTTTTATCATGGCATCGTTCGATAGTCCGACGGTGAATGACTGGATTGAATGCGCATTTATGGTACTTGTCCATATGGCGCATTCAATTTTTGCATAACCCTAGCGAGGGGGTTCCTACGGGAGTCATACTATTCATTCACAATTTTGCTAAACCATGGCCCGAACCGCCTCATAGGTTCAACAATGGTTTAGCATTCTGTTCTGGTCTAAAAAACTTCCTCTGCCGACTGACTCGAGGATGCCATGTTAAAAATGATGCTTATCCTTTTACAGACCTTATTTTGGTGATGCCTGTGGGAAAACTTGTTAGTAAGACAAATTAGGGTAATTTTGAATCATACTATTGACAGGGTGACACGTACACATTTATCGAAGTAGGAAAATGTGTAGGCGTTTTAGTAGGATTCAAGATTACCCTCAAAAGAAATGAACAAAAGGAAATTAAAGCAGAATAGGGTAAGAGTAAGTATGCCCTTTGTCCTATAGTAGGGAGACTCTAACACCGGTAAGCGCTACCTATCCGGATAGTTCTATCTTATAAGGTAGTTTACTACGCTTTCACTATCGTGACGGTTTAGCTCAGATCTAATTTTCTTATAGCCACAGGTTCCCAAATTGCCCTCATCAGAACAAGAGAGCCCCATTCTACCCCCATGATATTGTCGGGAAAATTCCACGGGTATCACGGTAAATAGAACAAGTTTCAATTTGAGCAGAAGCCTTCACGGATACTAACGGGGTAAAACCCACGGGTACCGCTACATGACTCCCTCCTACTTTCCTAAAAGGGTAAGAAAGCCCGGGTTAGGACCATAGTGTGTGAGGACATTGTGTAAGTGTTCAGTGTGTGAAGGGACACTTTTACCTCTTCCCAATTCAGGGGGATTTTATTTTTCCATTTTTTTCTTTTTTCCTTTTTCTTTGAAATGAAGAGCACTGTAGGAGATAGAACAGGCAAAACAAAATAGTTAGTAGCAATAATAATTAGCATATAAGACATCGCCAAGTGAGCCCCTCTAAATATAATTTGATCGGACAAAAATTAAGCCTACTTTTGGACCTCTAGACTGGGGTTGGGTCCCTAGACGTCCCCAGTGGAGTCGCCAAGCTGTCGCAATGGGATTTTGCGGTCGCCCGGACGATCACTCACCGAAGTGGGAAAGAGTGAGGAGTCGCCACCTTAGTTTTGAGGGAAACTAAAGAAAACCATTTGAGAAGTTAAATTAAAAATGAAACCACTTCAAAACAGAGATTCTAAGTTCGGGGTCCGTAAACGGGTGGGGAAGGTGTTAGGCACCCCACCTCGTCCCTTAATAAGGGTAAGTAGATTTAATTCTGCGTCCTTTACAAATTAGTTAGAAGGGCTTAGGCGGCAATGTTAATCCTTTTGGTAGAAGGAATGTTTGATTTTTCACTAAATTTGGATCACCCAGATACACAAGTAAATGAGACAACCTTAGTGAACGGGTGTGAGAATCGGATAAGAACTCTCCTCCGATCTTTTTAAGTTGTTCATTAAAATTTTGAGGGGAGACCGGATAAGAACCCTCCTCCGGTCTCTTTTAAGTTATTTATTTGAAGTTTTGAGGATGAGACCGGATAAGAACTCTCCTCCGATCTCTTTCAGATGTTTATTAAAATTTGAGGTTGAGACCGGATAAGAACTCTCCTCCGATCCCTATTTAATGTTTATTAAAATTTTGAAGGGAGACCGGATAAGAATCCTCCTCCGATCTCTTTTAAGTTATTTATTAAAATTTTGAGAGGAGACCGGATAAGAACCCTCCTCCGATCTCCTTTAGAGTTATTCGTTAATGTTTTGAGTTGAGACCGGATAAGAACTCTCTTCCGATCCCTACTTAATGTTTATCAAAATTTTGAAGGGAGACCGGATAAGAACCCTCCTCCGATCTCCTTTAGAGTTATTCGTTAATGTTTTGAGTTGAGACCGGATAAGAACTCTCTTCCGATCCCTACTTAATGTTTATCAAAATTTTGAAGGGAGACCGGATAAGAACCCTCCTCCGATCTCCTTTAAGAGTTGACTTAAAACTTTTAGGCAAGGATAGGATAAGGACTCTTCCGACCCCTTCTATTTTGATGAGACTCGGACAAAGACTTTTCCGACCTTTAAAAATTTAACCACAGCTACGGGTCTTAAGAACCTAAAACTAAGAATTCTGACCTTCAAAAATGCCGGGGATAAGGTTTATGGATATCCTGTGGCTGAACGGGGAACACTAGACTTGATTCAATGACCTTTTCATGTAGTCATTTTACCAATATCTATTAATGACCGATCCACTGCTTCGTTTACTTTGGTCTTATTCCATTTCATGACATCTTTGTCGAATTGTCGCTTACGTCAGCCTTAATAGTTTGGCTATCTTCCTGACGTGTTATTCATGTTCTCTCTTTTAAAAGAGACCCCCAAGTTGCAGTTACCTACGTTTACCCAACCATTTACATACTACAAAGAGTTAGAAAACTGGTTTTCAGAAATGACGGAGATCAATAAAATGAACTGATCACTAAAAAAATGATTTGAGAGTGACTTTCTTTGGGATTGCTTGTGCAGAAATGGTCTAGATGTAAGAAGAACAAGGAAAATGCGGGAAATAAACGTAGACACTTAATAAAACAGTAACATGAACTCTTATAACAATATTTTCTCTTGGGTTCTCTTGTACAAAATAACCTTGAAGAAAGTTGCAGATGTATGAAGAACAAAGGAAGTGCAGGAAACAAACGTAAACAGTAGTGTGAACTCTTACCTGTGAGGAGCCAAATATATTGAAATAACTGTGAAGTGGTAAATAGTGATGAAGATGGCGGATTGATCAGCCTGAGAGTTGATGTCTGTCGTGAAACCGAGAGATGCTTTAGCTAAAAGGTAACCGGGTAAGAACCAGGTGAAAGGAAGTTGAGCTTGAACAGAGGAAAGGAAAGCAGAGATGATGAGAGTATGACCAGATAATGAACAAACTGGAAATGTAGAGTTCCAATATTCAAAATCTTTTTCAAGAAAACACTCCTGAAAACTAGTTTCAAAAGTCTTTTTAATCACTACAAAACAGCAGAGTAACAAACTGAATGAAGTTTCAGAGTTCCTCCACGATAATAGCAGCCTCTTGCCTATATTTTTTTGTCCGTCCCTTGAACAGTTTTTCATGCAGGTATTTATAGGAATCGGGTGCTCCCCATGAAGGGTCAGGATTCATTTTGAGGGAGATGGAGGGTCAGGATTTTGAAGTACATGATCGGATGTTCAGGAATTAAAGAGAATCAAAACGAATGGCTGAGATCGCTTCTCAAAGTATTTGTCCTTTTCCTCTTTTAATCCGACGGTCTTGAATCCTCTTGTCCGGAACGATCTGAGGGCTGAGAGTGAAAAACGCTGGTATTGTCGTCTTCTCTTTTGATCCAAGGGTTCCGGATTCATCCTTACAAGTGAGATCAACGGTGGAGATTGGGATGTACAGATCGTCATGACATACCCCGCACTGTCAAAGATTAAGTGGCGATTCTTAGGCGTGCGGTGGAGATCTCTGCCTAACGCTTTAACTACCTCGGCTCGATTCTCGACGGTTATTGGAATTTGTCTTATTCTTTTTGTCTTCCGATCCTCCCTAGCTCCTATTCCGATCTCTCATGCCGATCTCCTATCTCCGATCTCTTTTATCCCTTGATCACCGATTCGGTCCCAGATTAATTACATCTCGATTTTTGAAGCGCCCGCTGCTTTTCCGCCAAAGATTAAATGCTCATTTTCCCTATATATACCCCTCGTTGATAGTGGCATTTCCTTCATTCGATTTTTCTCTTTCTCCTTGTTTCTGGTTCTAGCTGCTCAGGCGAAAGTTCCGGCTACAACTGTGGTTTTGATCCTCTTCCGATGGAATTCCCTATTCCTCGACTGAAAATTTACGACCCCGGTGATTGCTTCCTCAAGTTCATTCGGCTTTTCTCCACATTGAGTGTTCCGACAGCGATTCTGATCCACATTGGGTGTTCCGACAGCGGATGAAGCATCCGGTCGGCAATATCCTTGGGATCAGTTATAAACTGATCCTTAGAACACCTGGGAGTATCCTTGGGATAAGTTATAAACTGATCCTTAGATCTCCTGGGAGTATCCTTGGGATCAGTTGTAAACCGATCCTTAGATCGGCCTTTTGATATAGTCAGATCTCCAATGTATTCCGATCCTTAGAGATCGCCCAAATGATGTAGTCTGTCAATGTAATCAGATCTCTAGAGATCACCCAAATGATGTAGTTAGTCCTTTATTGTAATCCGATCCCTAGAGATCGCCCAAATGATGTAATCCGATCTTTTGAGAATAAAGACTTTATTTTGTCGGTTATCATCTTATTTTTGCATTGATTATTTTCCGATCTCTAATGTGTTTATCCGATCTGGTTCTTTACCTGAATGACACTTAACTGATCCTTTATTCAAAATATTTAACTTATTATGCCGATCTCCAATTAACCGATCTCTGAACATTCGGATATTTGAGAGAAGTGTCGTAACACCGCCGAGTCTCACCAATCGATGCGCCGCCTAGAACCTCGCGAGCATTAAATGCTCTGACTAGTATAAATAGGGAGGGTTAGCGCTTGTTCTCTCATTCCATTTTCAATCCCGCTCACAACTTCAAGTTCTCTCATTTTCTCCGTTTCCCGACGATCGGACTCGTAAGGGCTTTAATCCTCTTTTAGTTTAAGTTCTTTGTTTTTTCTTGAAAATGAGCGGTGCCGAAGGTCGAGAGTGGCGAGCCCTCCTTCCATTCAGTTCTCATAGTCATCGTCGATGAAGAAGAGGCATCGAGCCCAACAGGCAACCTAAACCCCTAGGGTCTCTCGCCAGTGCCTGGGTCGGGTCATACCGTCAAGGCTTGCACCACCTTCAAGGAGAGACCCTTCCTATAGACGAGCTTCCATCGGTTCTTCTGAATCCGACCGCAATCGCTTGTTCAAGAATACAACATTTGTCCCGATTCATATGAGCTGATCAAGTGCCATGGCGATCTTCGTGTCGATCATTCTTTTGAAGAGGATGACATGGTCATGGTGTACGAAGAACGCTTAAAGGCCGTCCGAGGTTCCTCTAGCCGATTTCTATAAGGAGGTCCTAAAATTTCACCGAATATCCATTGTTCAAATCCACCCTAACTCGTGGCGGATCTTGGTTGCTTTCCGAGGTCTATGCCGAGCTAAGGGAATCAGACCTACGGCTAAGGTGTTCGCCGAGCTACTGCACTAACTCGCCGAAAGGATGACGAACATCGGTTCTTTCAGCGAAGCCTCGTTATGGACTCTTTTCCGACCGCCTCATCCCTTAAGAATTGGAAGAACCGGTTCTTCATTCCGAGGAGTAAAGATCCGAGCCGCTTTGAGGACTTTCCTCATAGCCGGTGGTACCAAGGGCCCTCGCTCAAGCACTTTACCCCGAGTCAAGAGGAAAGCTCGATAGTGATGGAGCTGAAAAGTCGTGCCACCACTCTAAAATATTCTCGCCCAAATGCGGTGATCGCCGAATCGCACCATTGGACCATGCAATCGATCACCGGCCGAGATCGCGAACTTCCGCTCGACCTCGGCATTGGTATTTTCTATATCTCGCCTCAGACCTTAGCGATCTCACTAACCTCTTTTACGTGCGGTATGGCGGGTGGTGAGGGTTCTAGGAAGCGGAAGAAGGACAAAGAGATCTTAGGAAAGTAAAGGAGATGAAGCGTTGAACGTCTTCAAACACCCGGCCACGAACTCGGGAGATGCAAAGAGACCTGCCTCAACCTTCGGTCCGCCGACCATTGAGGTCGCGATCTCCTCCTAGATCGGAAGAACATCCCCGCCTATCTCGCTTATTCCAAGCACGGAAAGGGAGCCTTCTCAATCTTCTCGGGAGGACCTCTTCTCGTGGCGCCGATACTAACCGATCGCTTGAAGAATAACCTGATCGTTAGGGAGAACCCCAATTTTGCCAAAGTCCCGGATCTACCATCTTCTTTCAAGAGGATCGGACAGTTATCCTGAATGGTCTCGATGATATCTTGACTCGAACCATGAGCTTGAATGTGGAGTGTCCGTGAACCGCACCATGATTCGGGAAAAGATTCGTGCCCGGGTAAGGAGGTTGGGAAGAAAAATCAGGAATTGACTTCCTCCGATCCCAACTCTCATCCGCCGGATTATATATCTCAAGTCGAGGGACGGGCGAAGTACCATGAAGACCACCGGCCGAAAGGTCTCGTGACTGGCCGAAAGAGAACGGGCTCTCAGAGAGGTCCAGCACTGTGCCAATGAAGCCGCCAGTCGCCCAACTCGTCAAGAGCTTAAGGAGAAAGACGAGGAGCTTAAGGCGAAAGATGAAGAGATGGTGACAGGATAGCGGGGCCTATGTGAATGCTCACAAGGACCTCTTGGCCGAACTCCAAAAGCGCTACCGAGGAGGACTTCTCTGGATGGACGACTGGCTCCTGGGCGATGGTGAAGATAGTGAGGAGGAGGGCGAGGAGAGAGAGAGAGTGAGCAGAATGTAAATCAGTTGGGGTGATCCTCACCAATAACTTGTACAAATTATGAAATGAAATGGAATATCTCTTTGTTCAATGAATGGATGTGATTGGAAAATCTTGAATTTGCCTAAGTATTTAATTGTATGAGCATAGCGAAACATGAACTAAATTCCGTTATTAATCTAAGTATAAAAGATCGGAAAGCACAATAAGCATGAGATCGATGGGGGAGAAATGCTGAACGGGACTTGGTTAAAATTGAAAATTTAACTTGAACACTTAAGATCGGAACCCTCGTTAAACCGAACCCAAACTTTAGCTCTTAATCTTCCAAAAGGAGGTCGGCAATAAAGCGGTAGGAAAAGATCTAGTGCAAGTTCATTTTATTTATCAACAGAGATCAGAATATACTTGATGTGTCCGGAAATTCGACAACGGGTTTGAGAGGTCGAGAAATGATTTGAGAGATCGGCGAGGCTTAATGAATATGAGGACTCAAAGATTAATTCAATTTTTGTGAGGAGAGATCGGAAATGTGACCGCCTAACGAGGATCGGAAACGAGATTAGCTGCTCAAAGAAGAATTTTTATTGATTCTAGGATCGCCAAAATATGGTGTCGACAATGCCTCTCTTTACATAATTTCTATTAAAGGAAAAATTTCGTATAGGAATTATGTAAAGATTCGAACTCATATTTTGACGATTAGGTGTTCAAATTAGGAACTAAAGCACACCTAAGTTAATGACCTAGAAAATTAAAATCAACTTGGATCTAGAAACCAGAGGTTGATAACAGGAATTAAAATTGCATGAAATTAAAATCAACTTAGATCAAGGAACCAGAGGTTGATAACAGAAAATGTAAATTGCATAAAATTAAAATCAACTTAGATCAAGGAACCAGAGGTTGATAGCAGGTAATGTAAATTGCATGAAATTAAAATCAACTTAGATCAAGGAACCAGAGGTTGATGGTGGAATTGCAGGAAATTAAAATCAACTTAGATCAAGGAACCAGAGGTTGATGACAGGAAATGTAAATTGCAGGAAATTAAAATCAACTTAGATCAAGGAACCAGAGGTTGATAGCAGAAATGTAAATTGTAGAAAATTAAAATCAACTTAGATCAAGGAACCAGAGGTTGATGGTGGAATCGCAGAAAATTAAAATCAACTTAGATCAAGGAACCAGAGGTTGATAGCAGAAATGTAAATTGCAGGAATTTAAAATCAACTTAGATCAAGGAACCAGAGGTTGATGACAGGAAATGTAAATTGCAGGAAATTAAAATCAACTTAGATCAAGGAACCAGAGGTTGATAGCAGAAATGTAAATTGCGGGAATTTAAAATCAACTTAGATTAAGGAACCAGAGGTTGATGGTGGAAATGTAAATTGCAAGAAATTAAAATCAACTTAGATCAAGGAACCAGAGGTTGATGACATAAAATGTAAATTGCATAAAATTAAAATCAACTTAGATCAAGGAACCAGAGGTTGATAACAGGAAATGTAAATTGCATGAAATTAAAATCAACTTAGATCAAGGAACCAGAGGTTGATGACAGGAAATGTAAATTGCATGAAATTAAAATCAACTTAAATCAAGGAACCAGAGGTTGATGACATAAAATGTAAATTGCATAAAATTAAAATCAACTTAGATCAAGGAACCAGAGGTTGATGGCAGGAAATGTAAATTGCATGAAATTAAAATCAACTTAGATCAAGGAACCAGAGGTTGATGGTGGAAATGTAAATTGCAAGAAATTAAAATCAACTTAGATCAAGGAACCAGAGGTTGATGGTGGAAATTTAAATTGCAGGAAATTAAAATCAACTTAGATCAAGGAACCAGAGGTTGATGGCAGAAATTTAAATTGCAGGAAATTAAAATCAACTTAGATCAAGGAACCAGAAGTTGATAGCAGAAATTTAAATTGCAGGAAATTAAAATCAACTTAGATCAAGGAACCAGAGGTTGATGGCAGAAATTTAAATTGCAGGAAATTAAAATCAACTTAGATCAAGGAACCAGAGGTTGATAGCAGAAATTTAAATTGCAGGAAATTAAAATCAACTTAGATCAAGGAACCAGAGGTTGATGGCAGAAATTTAATGTCACACCCTACCCCTCTGTAAGGCATAACATGCTCCCGTAGTATACCTAATGAATTACCAACTCCGTCTACTGATAACCCATTAAATACACTACAAGGGATTTTAAAAACTTTTCTTACTTCTTTTACAGTGGTGAGCACTATTTACAGGTGTTAAAAACTTTGGTGAATTGAAATGAAACAACTAACTCATTTGATTTATTTGGAATTTCAGAAAATTTTGGCAGAGTGCCATTTGTATTTTGGATAAACAGTTCTTGAAAACTCAGAAAAAGCATACTTCAATATATTTCCAAATCCCAACTCCAACATATTTTTCAACACAACATATTTAGCAATTCAAATCCATAGAAATTTTTCAAAGGTTGAGATAAGGAAATATAGTACAATTTGTACGAGCCAAAACAACTCATAATTATTTTACAAGTCAAATGTACAATTTGGATTTACAACTGCTCAAAACCAACAACAAAATATACATACAGTGAATATACATTACTGATACAAATTGCAAAATATTGGTATACTCGTTATACTGTAATCCTCATTGGATGTACTAGCGGCCTAGTCTCACGCCTGCTTATCTATCTACTGCGATAAAGAATAAAGCTATCACTTGAGACAATGTCTCAGTGGTGCACAACATTAACCAAATTCAATTTAAATCACAAGTCATAAATCATGTAATTAGTGGATACTTAAAATCATAGTTAAATTCAAGACAAGAATTGTCAACAAGAATTTAAACTCCATTTGTCAATATCACAATAATTTTCCATAAGTCGATCATGTTTGAGTTCAAAAGACAATATATGTCAATGAGAGTTTAAACTGCTTTCACAATCTCACAATACATAATAACACAATTCGATCAAATAATCAAGAATACAAGTGTTGCCAATCAATATCACAATTTAAGTCATGACACAATTTTTTCCACACATGCCGTGTTGTACACCACGACAAGACATACTCACCCCAATAATCGAAATCAATGAGGAGGAAGCTAGCTATATAATGAGAACTCATCCATACTCACCTCATGGGAAGTCAAAGAGGAGGAACATAATCATACTCACCCTGGACTAATAAGTCAAAGAGGAGGAATAATCACACTCACCCCATTAATGGAGGAGGAACATATTATCGTGTCATGCCAATTGTGAGTCAAAACAATTCCAAACATTTTATTCAAATGATCCGTAAGAATCCAATAAATTTCCAAAGTTATAATTTCATTCACAAAATGGCAACACAATTCGTAATTCACTTCAATTTCCACAAAACCATTTACGTTGCTTTTCAATCAATAAGTATCCATCAAATACCATTCAAACAATTTTTCACAGTTTCAAACCATTCACAATGTTTTTCAATCAATAAGTGTCCACCAAACACATTTCCACAATTTAAAACAATCATATGCAAATAGTCAATATTTATTTCCATTGAAAATAATTCAAAAGAAAAAGTTTTTGTGAACAAACAGAATTTAAAACAATAAAATAAAAAAAATCATATGAAATATTAGTCGAACAAAATCGCTTGAAAACTAGTTGTGCATGACACAATTTAAAACAATAATGTACAATGGTCATAATTCATTTCAATTGAAAAATTCAAAAGAAATAGCCGTTGTGCACAAACCTCTGATATTTGTCTCCTGGTCCTGACTCAGTATTTCTTTCCCTTTTGCTGAGTCCTTGTTAACTGAGAAACACACCAAGTGTTTCAAGCATCAAATTAAATTGTCTCTATCGATGGTGTTTGGTAAATAATACACGAACTCAATTATTCACTTAATCACCTAATATACCGACCCTCGCTATGCTTTTAGGTAAATTAGGTTTTAGTGTCGTTAATATGTCACATTCGATAGGGTTTTAGGTTTGGTACGTTTTACCAAAGTTATTTCCTTATTTAGTGCATTTTAATGCAAATTGCTGGATTCCGAGACATTGGTTTGACCTAGCCGGACGGCCTAGTTTCCTCGGTTTTCGAGTCTCGGTCGAAACTACAAACTTGTAGATCTAGGTCTTATTGCACGCGGGGCAAAATTTTAGGTCAATCCGAGTTAAGTAGACCAAGTTATGGTCATTACACTATTGCTGGTCAAATGGTATCAATTTGGGTCAATTTTTGGTCAATTTGGTCAACTCTGGTTCGGCCAGTTTTTGGACCCGAACTTGTGCAAGCTGTTTGACTTGCTTATGGTCATTTCTGGGTTTTAGTGTCTTCATAAGACTTGTAGGTATGGGTCTTAACTATTCTTGGTCAAAATTTCAGGTCAATTGGACCTGGTTTGAGTGAGTTATGGCCTAAACATTCACTGCTGCCCAATTGGTCATTTTTCAGGTCCTAATTGCACCTAATCCGAATTGGTCAAATTTTTAGGTCACCTTGCAAGCAGAATTTTGGCATGGTTTCTCAATGAAAGTTGGCACATTTTGTGCCTAGTTTCACCCCAAATTGGTCTCATACCAATTGAGGTTACACATTCAAGGTTATAGACCAAAATATACACTGCCCTCAATATGCATTTCACACCCCAACTTCAAACACACACTTACCTTTGCAAGGTTCACTTCCATACCCTACCAAACTGTTTTGGCACATTACCAACACACTTTCTACATTACATTAGCATTATTTTGGGCAGATTCCAATCACCATCAACACACCAATTATCATTCACAATCACAATTCCTAAGTACCATTACAAACACACCTAAACATTACAAACTTTACATACACTTTACAACATTAATTTACATACATAACATCCATCCTTCTAGGTCAATATGCTGCCCACACTTCCTTCAATATACACCATTTCTCAAGTGTCCACAAGCTGCCACAAATCACTCATCAACATCACATTGCCGTACCATATGCTAATTCCCATCAAAGTGCATAATTCACCATATATACATGCATTAAATCACTAGGTTACTAAATCACCATGAACAACATTATTTCTCAACAATTATATGCACAATTTCCTCATCAAAAACGTGACCATGGCTGTCCAAAATGACAACAACAATAACCCTTCAAACTCAAAATTTTCCTTCACCAAACCAATACCCATAACATGCACATAAACTTTAACAAAGTAATTCTCAAAATTATGAACTTACCTTATGCTTGGAGCTTGTTAAACCTTGCTTAAACTTCCCAAAATTGGTATCAATATCTTCCTTGTGGTGTGTAGACCATTTTTCATGAAGGAACCTAAGAGATTGGAGTTGAAAATGGGGAGGTTAAGTGAGCTCATGCAAAACGTCCATGGAGTTTCCTCTCCTTCACTCACGGCAATGTTGAAATCTAAAATGAGGAAGATGAAGTTCAGCTGCATTTTAAGTGTACACTTGTCCCACTAAGTATTTAATTAATCCCCTTAGTGGTCCACTTAAAAATTAAATCATTTTATAAGTTAAACTTTCACTTATTCCACAATTAACCCATGATTTTAGCTATTTTATTTAGGCACCACCAAATTAATTTTTCATTTTATTTTCTAAGTGTAATACTATTTATTTTTAATGGACATTTAGGTCAAAAGACACTTCGGGATGTCAAATGACCATAATGCCCTGCTCGTGGCTTTTCCGATTTTTCTAACACCGTATTTTGTCCTGCTTTTTCGATTTCTCACTTTTCTTTGTACTAATTATTTAATTTTTCTTTGATCTTTCTAATGATATCTATCCTTCAATAAGGTTCTATTTATGTCCTAAAAATGTTTCCTGTGGTTCCCGCAAATCCGTATAGTCAACGGTCCACGCCGTGACTTCCCGGTGCGGTCACCTATCGCTAGGTTTCCCGGTTCACTTACTCGGTTACATTTCTTTACTATAATTTTTCCTTTGTTTTTCTTTTCTTGTATTTCATTATTTTATGTCTCATTACTCATTTTGAAGTAGTTCTAGGCATCCTAGCTGTCCTGACAACAGTCACCGAACAAAGAGAACGCACTACCGAACTTAGGGTGTTACAATTCTCCCCTTAAATAAATTTCGTCCACGAAATTTTTACCCAAAGAGCCATCTTACAATAGTCATACGTTTATTTCTCCTTTCTATATGATCGTAAGACTTTTAACAATCTAATACAATGTTTAATTTGTTTGGATAACACCAATCTCCTCTTACTATTATCTTTAATATTTTGGTTCACGTTGCTCCTTGAATGACCCTTGAGGTCATGTTAGAATCATTCATCATCATTGGTCCTCCGACCATTCTAGTCCATAGTCTTCCTCACATTTGTAATATTTCTTTGTTACACATGAATCAACTGCTCAATTCTCTACTTTCATAACTCTTTTATCTCACAATATTCTATAACTTACTTCCTTTGTATCTTGAACTATAACCTTTCGATATTTTAACTTTTGAGTTTTAGATCCTAAGTAGGATTTTCAAACTTATTTCTAACAATTAAATTCTCATGGCATAACTATACCAAACAGTATGCCGTTGGCAACTATTCTTATCTAGGTGTACTATCGGGTAGTACGTAGCTCTACACAATAATCTCAAGTCGATCAGAATCTGACTACAAAGATAAATATCAAGAACATTGCATAGTTACTACGATACATCCCAATAGATCAAACTTTGTTATCTTTTATTCTTTTTGAATTCAGCGATATTCGAATCTTATTCGATTACAATATCCATTAGCAATTTCTAACAAGAACCTCCTTGCCCTCATCTAGAGCAATTCCATTATCGTGCATCTTACATTTACGTCCTCTTGCCTTATATTAAGTAGGCTCGCCAATTAGCTTATAATTTTATGGTGTGTCAAATACTTTTCACGATAAACTCTTCCAAAACTAATTTCACTTGTTATCACAATCCTTATCCTAAAGGACTAGTCACTAATGCATCAAAATTTATTTCTGACCTCTGTACAATAATACAAGGAGATTTCCTCCGTTAGTGCATATTTATAATGTAATGTACTGTATGTATCAAACATTTGAGCAATTGTAGTTACCGACATAAAGATTTCAAATTCACGATCAAATTCACTTTAAAACCATTGCTCTGATACCACTAAAACATGTCACACCCTACCCCTCTGTAAGGCATAACATGCTCCCGTAGTATACCTAATGAATTACCAACTCCGTCTACTGATAACCCATTAAATACACTACAAGGGATTTTAAAAACTTTTCTTACTTCTTTTACAGTGGTGAGCACTATTTACAGGTGTTAAAAACTTTGGTGAATTGAAATGAAACAACTAACTCATTTGATTTATTTGGAATTTCAGAAAATTTTGGCAGAGTGCCATTTGTATTTTGGATAAACAGCTTCTTGTAAAACTCAGAAAAAGCATACTTCAATATATTTCCAAATCCCAACTCCAACATATTTTTCAACACAACATATTTAGCAATTCAAATCCACAGAAATTTTTCAAAGGTTGAGATAAGGAAATATAGTACAATTTGTACGAGCCAAAACAACTCATAATTATTTTACAAGTCAAATGTACAATTTGGATTTACAACTGCTCAAAACCAACAACAAAATATACATACAGTGAATATACATTACAGTACAAATTGCAAAATATTGGTATACTCGTTATACTGTAATCCTCATGGATGTACTAGCAGCCTAGTCTGCTGCCCTGTTTATCTATCTACCTGCGACAGCAATAAAAAGCTATCGCTGAGACAATGTCTCAGTGGTGCACAACATTAACCAAATACAATTTAAATCACAATTCATAAATCATGTAAATAGTGGATACTTAAAATCATAGTTAAATTCAAGACAGTAATTGTCAACAAGAATTTAAACTCCATTTGTCAATATCACAATAATTTTCCATAAGTCAGATCATGTTTGAGTTCAAAAGACAATATATGTCAATGAGAGTTTAAATCCGTTTCACAATCTCACAATACATAATAACACAATTCGATCAAATAACTGAAGAATACAGTGTTGCCAGTCAATATCACAATTTAAGTCATGACACAATTTTTCCACACATGCCGTGTTGTACACCACGACAAGACATACTCACCCCAATAATCGAAATCAATGAGGGAGGAAGCTAGCTATATAATGAGAACTCATCCATACTCACCTCGCATGGGAAGTCAAAGAGGGAGGAACATAATCATACTCACCCCACTAATAAGTCAAAGAGTGAGTAATAATCACACTAACCACATTAATTGAGGAGGAACATATTATCAGTGTCATGCCAATTGTGAGTCAAAACAATTCCAAACATTTTATTCAAATGATCCGTAAGAATCCAATAAATTTCCAAAGTTATAATTTCATTCACAAAATGGCAACACAATTCGTAATTCACTTCAATTTCCACAAAAACCATTTACAGTGCTTTTCAATCAATAAGTATCCATCAAATACCATTCAAACAATTTTTCACGATTTCAAACCATTCACAATGTTTTTCAATCAATAAGTGTCCACCAAACACATTTCCACAATTTAAAACAATGATATGCAAATAGTCAATATTTATTTCCATTGAAAATAATTCAAAAGAAACAGTTGTTGTGCACAAACACAATTTAAAACAATAACATATAATTAATCATATGAAATATTAGTCAGAACAAAATCGATTGAAAACTAGTTGTGCCTGGACACAATTTAAAACAATAATGTACAATGGTCATAATTCATTTCAATTGAAAAATTCAAAAGAAATAGCCGTTGTGCACAAACCTCGATATTTGTCTCGGTCACGACTCGATTTCTTTCCTTTTCTTTGAGTCCTTGTTAACGAGAAACACAATTCAAGTGTTTGATTCAAATTAAATTGTCTCTATCGATGGTGTTTGGTAAATAATACACTGAACTCAATTATTCACTTAATCACCTAATATACCGACCCTCGTTGCGTTTTAGGTAAATTAGGTTTTAGTGTCGTTAATATGTCACATTCGATAGGGTTTTAGGTTTGGTACGTTTTACCAAAGTTATTTCCTTATTTAGTGCATTTTAATGCAAATTGCTGGATTCCGAGACATTGGTTTGACCTAGCCGGACGGCCTAGTTTCCTCGGTTTTCGAGTCTCGGTCGAAACTACAAACTTGTAGATCTAGGTCTTATTGCACGCGGGGCAAAATTTTAGGTCAATCCGAGTTAAGTAGACCAAGTTATGGTCATTACACTATTGCTGGTCAAATGGTATCAATTTGGGTCAATTTTTGGTCAATTTGGTCAACTCTGGTTCGGCCAGTTTTTGGACCCGAACTTGTGCAAGCTGTTTGACTTGCTTATGGTCATTTCTGGGTTTTAGTGTCTTCATAAGACTTGTAGGTATGGGTCTTAACTATTCTTGGTCAAAATTTCAGGTCAATTGGACCTGGTTTGAGTGAGTTATGGCCTAAACATTCACTGCTGCCCAATTGGTCATTTTTCAGGTCCTAATTGCACCTAATCCGAATTGGTCAAATTTTTAGGTCACCTTGCAAGCAGAATTTTGGCATGGTTTCTCAATGAAAGTTGGCACATTTTGTGCCTAGTTTCACCCCAAATTGGTCTCATACCAATTGAGGTTACACATTCAAGGTTATAGACCAAAATATACACTGCCCTCAATATGCATTTCACACCCCAACTTCAAACACACACTTACCTTTGCAAGGTTCACTTCCATACCCTACCAAACTGTTTTGGCACATTACCAACACACTTTCTACATTACATTAGCATTATTTTGGGCAGATTCCAATCACCATCAACACACCAATTATCATTCACAATCACAATTCCTAAGTACCATTACAAACACACCTAAACATTACAAACTTTACATACACTTTACAACATTAATTTACATACATAACATCCATCCTTCTAGGTCAATATGCTGCCCACACTTCCTTCAATATACACCATTTCTCAAGTGTCCACAAGCTGCCACAAATCACTCATCAACATCACATTGCCGTACCATATGCTAATTCCCATCAAAGTGCATAATTCACCATATATACATGCATTAAATCACTAGGTTACTAAATCACCATGAACAACATTATTTCTCAACAATTATATGCACAATTTCCTCATCAAAAACGTGACCATGGCTGTCCAAAATGACAACAACAATAACCCTTCAAACTCAAAATTTTCCTTCACCAAACCAATACCCATAACATGCACATAAACTTTAACAAAGTAATTCTCAAAATTATGAACTTACCTTATGCTTGGAGCTTGTTAAACCTTGCTTAAACTTCCCAAAATTGGTATCAATATCTTCCTTGTGGTGTGTAGACCATTTTTCATGAAGGAACCTAAGAGATTGGAGTTGAAAATGGGGAGGTTAAGTGAGCTCATGCAAAACGTCCATGGAGTTTCCTCTCCCTTCACTCACGGCAATGTTGAAATCTAAAATGAGGAAGATGAAGTTCAGCTGCATTTTAAGTGTACACTTGTCCCACTAAGTATTTAATTAATCCCCTTAGTGGTCCACTTAAAAATTAAATCATTTTATAAGTTAAACTTTCACTTATTCCACAATTAACCCATGATTTTAGCTATTTTATTTAGGCACCACCAAATTAATTTTTCATTTTATTTTCTAAGTGTAATACTATTTATTTTTAATGGACATTTAGGTCAAAAGACACTTCGGGATGTCAAATGACCATAATGCCCCTGCTCGTGGCTTTCCGATTTTTCTGAACACCGTATTTTGTCTGTTTTTCGATTTCTCACTTTTCTTTGTACTAATTATTTAATTTTTCTTTGATCTTTCTAATGATATCTATCCTTCAATAAGGTTCTATTTATGTCCTAAAAATGTTTCCTGTGGTTCCATGATCAGTAGCTAGTCAACGGTCCACGCCGTGACTTCCCGGTGCGGTCACCTATCGCTAGGTTTCCCGGTTCACTTACTCGGTTACATTTCTTTACTATAATTTTTCCTTTGTTTTTCTTTTCTTGTATTTCATTATTTTATGTCTCCTTACTCATTTTGAAGTACGGTTCTAGGCATCCTAGCTGTCCGGACAACACTGGTCACCGGAACAGTAGAACGCACTACCGAACTTAGGGGTGTTACATTTAAATTGCAGGAAATTAAAATCAACTTAGATCAAGGAACCAGAGGTTGATAGCAGAAATTTAAATTGCAGGGAATTAAAATCAACTTAGATCAAGGAACCAGAGGTTGATGGTGGAAATGTAAATTGCAAGAAATTAAAATCAACTTACAAAGCAAACCTAATCTCGACACAAGAAGTTCTTCCCCGATGAAGTGTACTTAACAGGATCCCGAAAACCGATGATTAATGGAGGACGAGTTACAAGACTTGGCCTACGACCTCATTTCTTCGGATGCCCCTTTTCTGTTCTTGACTTTCCTCAAAAAGCGCCCTTGCGGGTTTTCACTTTCCTTTTTCCCTTTTGACTAGAAGCGCCCTTTCGGGTTTTCACCCCTTTTTTTTTTTTTTTTTTTTTTTTTTTTTTTTGATAGCTCACTTTTTCAGGATGCCCTTTCGGGTTTTCATCCTTCACTCATTTTGCAGAAGGCGCCCTCTCGGGTTTTCACCCTCTTTCACACATTTTACTAGGAGCGCCCTTTCGGGTTTTCATTCCTACATTTTCTTCTTCTTCTTCTTCTTCTTCTTCTTCTTTTTTTTGTTCAAGTCCCAACTTCCCATATCAATAGGTTGTGTGTTCACTGCTTAGTCATTCCCTATAATTCTCAATGCAATGTATATAAAGTTACCTGTGTTTAAATTCTTAACTCATAATAAAGCATTAACAAGTTAACAGCATGTTCCAAGGTAAATGGGATGATGGAATATGAGAAAAATATGGGTTTTATTAACACAGAATAAGGATATGAATTAGGAAGAAAGAGAAATCTCACGTATTCCGTTATTATCTATACTAGACCATTTATTGCCCCAAATACTAATAGTCCGAGAAGAATCCTTGTGCCATGGTCCCTTGCTACCTTTTGACTGCTTTACATTCTCAATAAGGCTTCATGTTGCTAGGCATCCTTTGAGGTTTTCAATCCCGATAACTCACTTTTTCAGGATGCTCTCTCGAGTTTTCATCCTTCACTCATTTTGCGTAGCGCCCTCTCGGGTTTTCCCCCTCTTTCCCTCATTTTACTAGGAGCGCCCTTACAAATTTTCACCTTTTTTTTTTTTTTTTTTTTTTTTTTTTTCCCACATTTTGTATTTTTTTCCGTCGATTTAAGATATCTTTGTTGGAGCTCCCGAGATTTTTAAATCATATTAAAACACCCTGGCCTTTATTCTTTGGTATAACCGTCCATGGTAGATTTCGAATCTTGTTTTGACCTATTCGATTTCATCTAGCTCTGTTCTCCATTAAGATTCACAGAGAAGGAATTTCCATCTTTATTGGCAAAACTGCTTCCATGCCATATACTAACGAATATGGAGTTGCTTTAATCAATCATCTTTTCGATCATTCATTTGAGATTCTTGTTTACAGTTTCCATGGCGTTGTTCATTTGGGGCCGATAAGGTGATGAATTAAGATGAATCACCCCGGAGGCTTCCGATGACATCGATGCCCCGCATTGCAATCGATCATGGGACGTTTTTCCAGCCAACATATGTACAGCACTTGTGACATTTTCAAACATACTCGATACAGTTTTTCTTAGCCATCGTGTTCGTTAGCTTGCGTGGCATAGTTTCCCTTCATCAGAATCACTAGTATTCAGGGCAATTATTGGTCCTTCAAAGTTAACTTCATGAATATCATAGTTGATTGAATCATTATGTATTGGTTGGAAATGGGCGTTACAAGAGGAGAATTAAGTGGTTTTATTAGGCAAAGAAAAGGCTAAACAAAAGAAGTAATCGGATATGAAAGTTTGGAAAAATGCGCGATTAACTTACTAATACTTGATCATGAGAGAAGGTCCATTCACAATCCACTTAACACCATGGACAAAGTGGTCAAGTGTAGGTAACCAAATATTCATTACTCAGAGAAAAGTATAAGGATATCCTTTGCCCCCCAAGTATCAAGCTCTTGATTTCTTTTTATTTGCACAATCAGCATTTCTGGTTCCAACGCATCTCCTATGCATTCAATTATGTGCACATTGCCTCTTTTACCAGTTTCGTGGTTAGGCAATGGATTAATTTCAACATTAGGAATTGCACTTTCACTTTCCATCTCCAACCACCCATTTCTGATAAGGGACTGTACCTTACCTTTGAAAGCTCCACAATTGTATGTTGAGTGACCAATTGCCCCCCCCCCCTATAGTATTCACAATGAGCATTTGGATCACACCTCATTGGATATAGGGATTGTAAAAGGTCGAGTGGTATGGGGACTATCTGGTTTATGCTCAAAAGGTAACAATAAATCTCGCTTAAGGGCATAGGCAGTGGTGGGTCGGGATTGGGAAGTGGGTGATTTAGATGAACTAATTTGTTTGAGTAGGGAGAGGTGAAGTGTAAGCAATCGGTTATGGGACCTATTGTGGTTGGGATAAGAAGAAATTTTGGTGGAAAATTGGCTACCATTAGGTTTTGGGAAGAAAATCGAGAACGGTAGGTGTTTTGTGGGGGGGCATGGTTGATAGGCTTGTTACATCACATTGTGCACCTCCCCTTCCATTTTCTTCTCAGAATTTATCGTACTTTTCACTGAATTTTCTCTTACCACTTC
Organism: Hevea brasiliensis; assembly: GCF_030052815.1. Lineage (NCBI taxonomy): Eukaryota > Viridiplantae > Streptophyta > Magnoliopsida > Malpighiales > Euphorbiaceae > Hevea > Hevea brasiliensis. The sequence goes on along the minus strand of NW_026614695.1, from coordinate 3,948,493 downwards.
TGTAACCTCCCTAGTCTCAAATTTGCCTCAATTCTCTCCCGATCTGTATAATGTTAGCAAAGTTGTTGGAGGTGTTCGATCATCAAATAGAAATAAGGAGCTTTCAAGGTCTCAATGAAGAGAGAGCAAAGCTCATTGTCAATAATCGGAGGGTATATTTCACGCTTTCTCTCTCCATCTTTGGGCATATTCTTTGAAGCCTTCCCTGTCTCTCTGTACCAGGTTCTGGAGGTCCCTTCTTGTGGGGGCCACATCGCAGTTAAATTTGTACTGCTTTAAAAAGGCCTCGGCTAAATCCTTCCAGAGCGCGATGCTTCCTGTCTAATTGAACACACCACCTCAGAGCTGCTCCAGAGAGGCTCTCGTGAAAGAAGTGGATTAACAGTCTGTCATCATCTGTCATAGAGGACATCTTGGCAATATAGGTGGCCAAATGAATTCGAGGGTCCGAATTCCCAATATACTTGTCAAAATCGGGGACCTTGAATTTGGGCGGCACCACCACATCGGGAACCAATCTTAGTGATGCCACGTCAATCGAGCCATACATATTCGTGCCCTCTATAGCTCTCAATCTCTCTTCCAGAGCGATGACTTCTCATTTTCTCTCATCTTACTTTCTCCTCTGTTGTGTGAGGTGCTCCCCAACCGGGAAATGAGGGGCGAATGAATTGGAGGGCTCGACCGAAAGGGATGGTTCAAAGATTCGGGATGGCTGGATAATAAGAGAAAGGAGGTTCATTAGTCATGACGACCGGATTGACAAAGGATCGCCGTCCGGATGGGGATTGAAAGGTAAAAGAAGTTGTAGCTGTGTTAGGATCATTTGTTGGAGGTGGTGGAGGAGGTAATAGTAGGTTAAGGTCTGAAGCGGGCTTATTTTGGGACATCTCCTTCATCGCCTTCATAAGTTCTCAAACCCGGTCTTTTAGTTGAAACTTGCCTCAGAGGTTCTGTACTTGTTCCTGATCTTCCATTAGTTTTCTTGTTTGAGATCTTATTAAGTACACTCGCTGGGGTTGAATCGCGTGCTTGGTCAGACTTGCCTTGTTTGAAGTAATGTTTGATTTTCTGGGGGGAGTAAAAAGGAAAATTTTCAATGAATTTTGAATTAAAAATTAAAAGGGTCCTGGTGTGGACAAAGGATACGATGGCATCTGAGAGCCAAGACGAAATCTGCAGAGGGATAATTGCATCCCTTTTATCATGGCATCGTTCGATAGTCCGACGGTGAATGACTGGATTGAATGCGCATTTATGGTACTTGTCCATATGGCGCATTCAATTTTTGCATAACCCTAGCGAGGGGGTTCCTACGGGAGTCATACTATTCATTCACAATTTTGCTAAACCATGGCCCGAACCGCCTCATAGGTTCAACAATGGTTTAGCATTCTGTTCTGGTCTAAAAACTTCCTCTGCCGACTGACTCGAGGATGCCATGTTAAAAATGATGCTTATCCTTTTACAGACCTTATTTTGGTGATGCCTGTGGGAAAACTTGTTAGTAAGACAAATTAGGGTAATTTTGAATCATACTGTTGACAGGGTGACACGTACACATTTATCGAAGTAGGAAAATGTGTAGGCGTTTTAGTAGGATTCAAGATTACCCTCAAAAGAAATGAACAAAAGGAACTTAAAGCGTAATAGGTAAGAGTAAGTATGCCCCTTTTGTCCTATAGTAGGGAGACTCCTAACACCGGGTAAGCGCTACCTATCTGGATAGTTCTATCTTATAAGGTAGTTTACTACGGCTTTCAGCTATCGTGACGGTTTAGCTCAGGATCTAATTTTCTTATAGCCACAGGTTCCCAAATTGCCCTCATCAGAAACAAGAGAGCCCCATTCTACCCCATGATATTGTTGGGAAAATTCCACGGGTATCACGGTAAATAGAACAAGTTTCAATTTGAGCGAAGCCTTCACGGATACTAACGGGTAAAACCCACTGCATCTACATGACTCCCTCCTACTTTCCTAAAAGGGTAAGAAAGCCCGGGTTAGGACCATAGTGTGTGAGGACATTGTGTAAGTGTTCAGTGTGTGAAGGGACACTTTTACCTCTTCCCAATTCAGGGGGATTTTATTTTTCCATTTTTTCTTTTTTCCTTTTTCTTTGAAATGAAGAGCACTGTGAGGAGATAGAACAGGCAAAACAAAATAGTTAGTAGCAATAATAATTAGCATATAAGACATCGCCAAGTGAGCCCCTCTAAATATAATTTGATCGGACAAAAATTAAGCCTACTTTTGGGCCTCTAGACTGGGGTTGGGTCCCTAGACGTCCCCAGTGGAGTCGCCAAGCTGTCGCAATGGGATTTTGCGGTCGCCCGGACGATCACTCACCGAAGTGGGAAAGAGTGAGGAGTCGCCACCTTAGTTTTGAGGGAAACTAAAGAAAACCATTTGAGAAGTTAAATTAAAAATGAAACCACTTCAAAACAGAGATTCTAAGTTCGGGTCCGAAGCGGGTGGGGAAGGTGTTAGGCACCCCACCTCGTCCCTTAATAAGGGTAAGTAGATTTAATTCTGCGTCCTTTACAAATTAGTTAGAAGGGCTTAGGCGGCAATGTTAATCCTTTTGGTAGAAGGAATGTTTGATTTTTCACTAAATTTGGATCACCCAGATACATAAGTAAATGAGACAACCTTAGTGAACGGGTGTGAGAATCGGATAAGAACTCTCCTCCGATCTTTTTTAAGTTGTTCATTAAAATTTTGAGGGGAGACCGGATAAGAACCCTCCTCCGGTCTCTTTTAAGTTACTTATTTGAAGTTTTGAGGATGAGACCGGATAAGAACTCTCCTCCGATCTCTTTCAGATGTTTATTAAAATTTAAGGTTGAGACCGGATAAGAACTCTCCTCCGATCCCTATTTAATGTTTATTAAAATTTTGAAGGGAGACCGGATAAGAATCCTCCTCCGATCTCTTTTAAGTTATTTATTAAAATTTTGAGAGGAGACCGGATAAGAACCCTCCTCCGATCTCCTTTAGAGTTATTCGTTAATGTTTTGAGTTGAGACCGGATAAGAACTCTCTTCCGATCCCTACTTAATGTTTATCAAAATTTTGAAGGGAGACCGGATAAGAACCCTCCTCCGATCTCCTTTAGAGTTATTCGTTAATGTTTTGAGTTGAGACCGGATAAGAACTCTCTTCCGATCCCTACTTAATGTTTATCAAAATTTTGAAGTGAGACCGGATAAGTAACCTCCTCCGATCTCCTTTAAGAGTTGACTTAAAACTTTTAGGCAAGGATAGGATAAGGACTCTTCCGACCCTTCTATTTTGATGAGACTCGGACAAAGACTTTTCCGACCTTTAAAAATTTAACCACGACTACGGTCTTAAGAACCTAAGACTAAGAATTCTGACCTTCGAAAATGCCGGGGATAAGGTTTATGGATATCCTGTGGCTGAACGAGGAACACTAGACTTGATTCACTGACCTTTTCATGTAGTCATTTTACCAATATCTATTAATGACCGATCCACTGCTTCGCTTACTTTGGTCTTATTCCATTTCATGACATCTTTGTCGAATTGTCGTTTACGCCGCCTAATAGTTCGGCTATCTTCCCGACGTGTTATTCAGTGTCCTCTTTTAAAGGAGACCTCTAAGTTGCAACTACCTACGTTTACCCAACCATTTACATACTACAAAGAGTTAGAAAAGCGGTTTTGAAATGATGAGATCAATAAAATGAACCGATCACTAAAAAAATGATTTGAGAGTGACTTTCTTTGGGATTGCTTGTGCGTAAAATGGTCTAGATGTAAGAAGAACAAGGAAAATGCGGAAATAAACGTAGACACTTAATAAAACAAGAACATGAACTCTTATAACAATATTTTCTCTTGGGTTCTCTTGTACAAAATAACCTTGAAGAAAGTTGCGGATGTATGAAGAACAAAGGAAGTGCAGGAAACAAACGTAAATGAGTGTGAACTCTACCGTGAGGAGCCAAATATATTGAAATAAGCGTGAAGTGGTAAATAGTGATGAAGATGGCGGATTGATCACCTGAGAGTTGATGTCATCGTGAAACCGAGAGATGCTTTAGCTAAAAGGTAACCGGTAAGAACCAGTGAAAGGAAGTTGAGCTTGAGCAGAGGAAAGGAAAGCAGAGATGATGAGAGTATGACCAGATAATGAACAAACTGGAAATGTAGAGTTCCAATATTCAAAATCTTTTTCAAGAAAACACTCCTGAAAACTAGTTTCAAAAGTCTTTTTAATCACTACAAAACAACAGAGTAACAAACTGAATGAAGTTTCAGAGTTCCTCCACGATAATAGCAGCCTCTTGCCTATATTTTTTGTCCGTCCCTTGAGCAGCTTTTTCATGCAGTATTTATAGGAATCGTGCTCCCCATGAAGGGTCGATTCATTTTGAGGAGATGGAGGGTCGAGATTTTGAAGTACATGATCGGATGTTCAGAATTAAAGAGAATCAAAACGAATGGTTGAGATCGCTTCAAAGTATTTGTCCTTTTCCTCTTTTAATCCGGACGGTCTTGAATCCTCTTGTCCGAACGATCCGAGGGCCGAGAGTGAAAACGCTGGTATTGTCGTCTTCTTTTGATCCAAGGGTTCGGATTCATCCTTACAAGTGAGATCAACGGTGGAGATTGGGATGTACAGGATCACATGACATACCGCACTGTCAAGATTAAGTGGCGATTCTTAGGCGTGCGGTGGAGATCTCGTCGCAACGCTTTAACTACCTCGCCGATTCTCGATTTACGGTTATTGGAATTTGTCTTATTCTTTTTGTCTTCCGATCCCTCCCCTAGCTCCTATTCCGATCTCTCATGCTGATCTCCTATCTCCCGATTTCTTTTATCCCTTGATCAGTCTGGATTCGGTCCCAGCATTAATTACATCTCGATTTTTGAAGGCCCGCTGCTTTCCGCCAAAGATTAAATGCTCATTTTCCCTATATATACCCTCGTTGATAGTGGCATTTCCTTCATTCGATTTTTCTCTTTCTCCTTGTTTCTGTTCTAGCTGCTCGGGAAAGTTCCGCTACAAGCGTGGTTTTGATCCTCTTCCGATGGAATTCCCTATTCCTCGATGAAAATTTACGACCGGTGATTGCTTCCTCAAGTTCATTCGGCTTTTCTCCACATTGAGTGTTCCGACAATGATTCTCGATCCACATTGGGTGTTCCGACAATGATGAAGCATCCGGTCGGCAATATCCTTGGGATCGATTATAACCGATCCTTAGAACACACGGGAGTATCCTTGGGATAAGTTATAAACCGATCCTTAGATCTCCGGGAGTATCCTTGGGATCATTGTAAACCGATCCTTAGATCGGCCTTTGATATAGTCGATCTCCAATGTATTCCGATCCTTAGAGATCGCCCAAATGATGTAGTCTGTCAATGTAATCGATCTCTAGAGATCACCCAAATGATGTAGTTAGTCCTTTATTGTAATCCGATCCTAGAGATCGCCCAAATGATGTAATCCGATCTTTTGAGAATAAAGACTTTATTTTGTCGGTTATCATCTTATTTTTGCATTGATTATTTTCCGATCTCTAATGTGTTTATCCGATCCGGTTCTTTACGAATGACACTTAACGATCCTTTATTCAAAATATTTAACTTATTATGCCGATCTCCAATTAACCGATCTACGAACATTCGGATATTTGAGAGAAGTGTCGTAACACCGCCGAGTCTCACCAATCGATGCGCCGCTTAGAACCTCGCGAGCATTAAATGCTCGGACTAGTATAAATAGGGGAGGGTTAGCGCTTGTTCTCTCATTCCATTTTCAATCCCGCTCACAACTTCAAGTTCTCTCATTTTCTCCGTTTCCCGACGCCATCGGACTCGGTAAGGGCTTTAATCCTCTTTTAGTTTAAGTTCTTTGTTTTTTCTTGAAAATGAGCGGTTCAAGGTCGAGAGCGCGAGCCCTCCTTCCATTCAGTTCTCATGGTCATCGTCGATGAAGAAGAGGCGATGGCCCACAGTGCAACCTAAACCCCTAGGGTCTGCTCCAGTCGAGGTCGGGTCATACCGTCAAGGCTTGCACCACCTTCAAGGAGAGAGACCCTTCCTATAGACGAGCTTCCATCGGTTCTTCGAATCCGACCGCAATCGCTTGTTCAAGAATACAACATTTGTCCCGATTCATATGAGCTGATCAAGTGCCATGGCGATCTTCGTGTCGATCATTCTTTTGAAGAGGATGACATGGTCATGGTGTACGAAGAACGATTAAAGGCCGGTCCGAGGTTCCTCTAGCCGATTTCTATAAGGAGGTCCTAAAATTTCACCGAATATCCATTGTTCAAATCCACCCTAACTCGTGGCGGATCTTGGTTGCTTTCCGAGGTCTATGCCGAGCTAAGGGAATCGACTCACGGCTAAGGTGTTCGCCGAGCTACGGACTAACTCACCGAAAGGATGACGAACATCGGTTCTTTCAGTGAAGCCTCATTGCGACTCTTTTTCCGACCGCCTCATCCCTTAAGAATTGGAAGAACCGGTTCTTCATTCCGAGGAGTAAAGATCCGAGCCGCTGAGGACTTTCCTCGTAGCCGGTGGTACCAAGGGCCCTCGCTCAAGCACTTTACCCGAGTCAAGAGGAAAGCCCGATAGTGATGGAGCTGAAAAGTCGTGCCACCACTCTAAAATATTCTGTCCAAATGCGGTGATCGCCGAATCGCACCATTGGACCATGCAATCGATCACCGGCCGAGATCGCGAACTTCCGCTCTCTGACCTCGGCATTGGTATTTTCTATATCTCAGTCCTCAGGACCTTAGCGATCTCACTAACCTCTTTTCTGTGCAGGTATGGCGGGTGGTGAGGGTTCTAGGAAGCGGAAGAAGGACAAAGAGATCTTCCGGAAAGTAAAGGAGATGAAGCGTTCGGAACGTCTTCAAACACCCGGTCACGAACCTGGGGAGATGCAAAGAGACCCGTCTCAACCTTCGGGTCCGCCGACCATTGAGGCTGTCAGATCTCCTCCTAGATCGGAAGAACATCCCCCGCCTATCTCAGTTATTCCAAGCACGGAAAGGGAGCCTTCTCAATCTTCTGGGAGGACCTCTTCTCGTGGCGCTCAGATACTAACCGACTGCTTGAAGAATAACCGGACTGTTAGGGAGAACCCCGATTTTGCCAAAGTCCTGGGATCTACCATCTTCTTTCAAGAGGATCGGGACAGTTATCCTGAATGGTCTCGATGATATCTTGACTCGAACCATGAGCTTGAATGTGGAGTGTCTGGTGAACCAGACCATGATTCGGGAAAAGATTCAGCGTCTGGGTAAGGAGGTTGGGAAGAAAAATCAGGAATTGACTTCCCTCCGATCCCAACTCTCATCCGCTCGGGATTATATATCTCAAGTCGAGGGACGGGCGAAGTACCATGAAGACCAGCTGGCCGAAAGGTCTCGTGACCTGGCTGAAAGAGAACGGGCTCTCAGAGAGGTCCAGCACTTGTGCCAATGAAGCCGCTCAGGTCGCCCAACTCGTCGAAGAGCTTAAGGAGAAAGACGAGGAGCTTAAGGCGAAAGATGAAGAGATGGTGACAGGGATAGCCGGGGCCTATGTGAATGCTCACAAGGACCTCTTGGCCGAACTCCAAAAGCGCTACCCTGAGGAGGACTTCTCCTGGATGGACGACCTGGCTCCCGGGGGCGATGGTGAAGATAGTGAGGAGGAGGGCGAGGGAGAGAGAGAGAGTGAGCAGAATAAATCAGCCGGGGTGATCCCCACCAATAACTTGTACAAATTATGAAATGAAATGGAATATCTCTTTTGTTCAATGAATGGATGTGATTGGAAAATCTTCGAATTTGCCTAAGTATTTAATTGTATGAGCATAGCGAAACATGAACTAAATTCCATTATTAATCTAAGTATAAAAGATCGGAAAGCACAATAAGCATGAGATCGGTGGGGGAGAAATGCTGAACGGGACTTGGTTAAAATTGAAAATTTAACTTGAACACTTAAGATCGGAACCCTCGTTAAACCGAACCCAAACTTTAGCTCTTAATCTTCCGAAAAGGAGGTCGGCAATAAAACTGTTAGGAAAAGATCTAGTGCCAGTTCATTTTATTTATCAACAGAGATCAGGAATATACTTGACAGGTCCGGAAATTCGACAACGGGTTTGAGAGGTCAGTAAATGATTTGAGAGATCGGCGAGGCTTAATGAATATGAGGACTCAGCATTAATTCAATTTTTGTGAGGAGAGATCGGAAATGTGACCGCCTAACGAGGGATCGGAAACGAGATTAGCTGTTCAAAGAAGAATTTTTATTGATTCTAGGGATCGGCCAAAATATGGTGTCGACAGTGACATTAACTTATGTAGAGAATTAGATTGCCTTAAGTGTGCATTCTGGACCCTTTGAGTCCAGTGTGCTCTTGGGGACATAACTCAAGCTAGGTAACTCTAATTGGTGTAAGGCTAATTGGAGGTTAGACTAGACACAAAATGCAATAACTTTTGATGAAGGAATCTATCCCAAAAAATCAACCTAAGTGGCTCTAAAAATTGACCTCATCTGGGTGACCAATATGCAGTCCTTGGAAAATGACTAAATGAATAGTGATCATTCATTTAGTCATAACTCAGTGTAGAAAGGTCCAATTGATCGCAACTTTTACCAGTAGAAATCTGAGACATAGACCTACAACTTTCATGAAGAAAATAAACCCAAATTTTGACCATAACATGTCCAAAAACTGACTTGCAGTCAATGTACAAAAACTGTAGAATTGATTCTGCCAAGAAATTCTGGAAAAATTGTAATCCGGCTAGTTATGGTTTTCAGGCCATAACTTGAGTTACAAAACTCCAAATGGAGTGATTCAGAAAAAGAAATGTAACTACACACAATAAGGAACAACTTTGATGTAGAACATTTGGCCAAATTCTCATTGTACAAATGACCAATGGAACAGTAAACTTAGTGCTTGAAATTTGAAAATTGTAAATAACCATTACTAAGCTTTGCAATGGTATTGGCAACCAATGCCAACAATTTTAAAATGCAAAATATGGTATGTTGGTGATATTAGAACCAATATACTTATTGTCTATGAAAAAGTCAACATTTTAGTTGACTAATGAAATGAATAGTAACACTTGAACTTCAATTGCAAAGAACTGCATAATTAAAAGTGTAATATGCCCTAGTAGACCAAGTGTGATTGGTTTGGATAGGTTGGCATGCCAATAGGGTTCTGATAGCAGTACTACGTATGGCTTCATGCCATTTTGTGATATGATAGCCTATGGCTATACCGATTATGAAGTTATACTTGGCTTTATGTCTTATTACTTTCATGGCTTATTAGCCATTCTGTCTGCACACTGGGAGACACATTGTGACCGATGGTGTGACGGCCTGAGGTACCTGGTACCCAGTGCTAGTTTACCCGTTTATCCAGTTCGGTCAATTTGTATAGGTTACTTGGGCATGGAAAATTATAAATGTAATTGAATTAATTATTAAAGGAAGTAATTGAATTAAATATCAAGATAAAGATCAAGAATGATTACAATAAAAAGAGGCTCAAAATCATCAAGAAAACAATTAATAAAATGCTAGAAAGAGTAAATATCATAAAATGTAATTAGCTTTCGACTAAACAATAAGTTAGTAATTATTTATTTCTTATAAGCATAATAACTAGAAAATTTTTATTTTTATTTGCATATTATATTTTCTTGTATTATTGGGACCACTAAGCTTTATGCTTAGCACGTCGCTTTTTGCAACGCGTAGGTTCTGGAGAGACTGACAGAGAGCCCAGCAGACCATAGACTAGGTGAGGCCTGTTCACATATCTGCATAGTATTCGTGTCACCTCACAGGCTACAATGCATTGCTAGGACACTAGGTCCCATTTTGGTATTTTATACTGTTTGTAATTAAATTTTTATTTTCTCATGTATAAATTGAAACTTATGTAATATAATTTGGTATGAATGTCAGTATTTGTAAATTTGTATTTATAAATGAAATATACATGATTATGATGTTAAATGAATGAATGACAAATGGAAGAATTATTAAGGAATTATTGAAAATTGATGTGATAATTGGGAGTTATGGAATAGAATGACTATTGGAAGTGTTTTTCACAGGTTCCAAAGAACTGTTTTCTCCATTTTTAGCCAGTACTCTGTCGGATTTTCTATAAAATTTTTGGAACCTCAAATGAATTTAAAATTTCAATAAATGACTTAAATGAGTTAAATTTCAAAAATTACACTTCATTCATGAAGAAATAAATTAAGGAAGGATACAAATAATTGAGATAAAATATGGTGTTCCAGTACACTGTGTGGCATATCTTTCTTGGCTATACTATAGATGGGTAAGGGGTGTCATAGGTGACCTCTTGGGATATTCTTCATTCCACCTATGGGACAAAACCGTGAGGCTTATGGCCAAAGCGGATAATTCCTCTAGTGGTTGGAGCCTGACCATTACAATTGGTATCAGAGCCGAAAGCTCCCTCAGTACAGTGCAACTAGTGAGGACACTTGTGGCGGAAGCTGGTGGGCCACAAGGCCCTAAGTTAGTGCCCCAGTGATTTCATTGGACGCAGCAAAAAGCTCCCTGAAAGATGGGAAAAACGTCCCACATCGGAATGGGAGTAGAAAGTAATGATATAAAAAATATGGGAGCTAATCACTAGAGGCGCCTTTTGGTAGAATGGCCTGGATAGTTATAAAAATTTCAGGGTTAAGCGTGCTCGCTTGAGAGAAATTCTAGGATGGGTGACCTCCTGAGAAGTTCTCCATTCCACCTATGGGACAAAACCGCGAGGCTTACTGCCAAAGCGGACAATTCCTCTAGTGGTTGGAGCCTGGCCGTTACATACTCAGCCTCCTAACTCACCCTTCCCCCCCAACCAAAATAGATTTTGTAGGTAGTAGATGTACAAGAATATAGAATGGCTTTGACATGTTAGAAGGATGATCTTTGTAATAGTATTAGATTTACCTATGTTATGTATGTATGTCTTAAGTGTATAGGAGTATGTAATTATATCATTTCTTATTGTTATGTAATGTTATGTATCTGATGTTTTAGTGGATGTATGTTTTATGTCTATGATGTGGGCATTATATCTAGTGTATGATAGAATATGAATGTCCTTGCTAGTTGGATTGTATGGTTACATGTGTTAGTGAGTTGTTTCCTTTAGAATGAATGGAAGAGCATAATGCACTATGAAAGCATAAGATGCAATTGAATAAGAATAAGAAGGAAATGTGGAATCCCCTAAACATAAATAGATTTAATTAGGGAAATGAAAAAGTCAAAAAAGTTAGACAAACTAGTAAAGTCTTCTCCATAATTAAAGTCTACTAGGATAATCAAAGACCCTCTTAGGTATTTCAATACCAAGGATAGACTTAATGATCAAAGAAAAGTAAAGTTGAGTGTGATTAATAGGATGTAGTTAAAGTTAAAATGATATGATCAAGTAAAAGAGGTTCCTTAAGAGAACTTTCCCAAAGTTATTATTTTAAACGTGTTTTATAGTTGTAAAGGAATTAAAAAAGTAAAGATCTATGAGTAATCTCTTCCTAGGGAAATAATTTTGAGGCATCCATTATTTGACAAAAGAAAGTTATGTGGCTTATAGTAGTCTTACAAAGGATATAAGAAGAGCTTAGTTCTGTATAAGTGAAGTAGCATACAATAATAATGGTAAGGAAAAACAGAAACAGAAAAAGAAATTTCAGCATAATGCACTTAAGGTTTTAAGCTCTTTCTATTGAGTTCGAGTCTTAGGGAGGAAAGAACCTCCTTATGACTTTAATAAAAGTTTCAAATCAGTAAAGTGGACCCTTAGAAGGTCAAAGTCTATATTTTTAGGCTTGTTATGGGTTTCAACAGTCTTAAACTGACTCGTTCCATAGTGCTTACGAGCCCCTGGTCGGGTCATGACAAAGTGGCATCAGAGCTCTAGGTTTAAAAGGTTAGTTCTAAAAGCATAAAATGTTATGGATAGGAAGTAAAATGTCTAGATATGGCAAGCACTGTGATATACATATCCTTTTAAGTGTTTAAGGCTTATGAATGAAGGAGGAATTGCACCAATTGCAAGAACAATTCATCAATAGTTGTAAGCATTAGCAATTTAAAATTTTTCATAACCTAAGGTTTTATGCATCATGCAACCACATTAAGCTATTGAAAAACACATTATTTAGTCATACTAAATCATGTTTCAAATGCTAATCAAACCTACTTACCATTAGGAAACATTTTCCCCAAAATCAACAAGTTAAGGTTTTGGAGAATTTCTTATCAAATAAGCATAGAATCAAATTCTTAACACCTTATCTAGGAAGTTAGGCCACCAATTGTTGACCCTCTAGCTTATCCATATAAAATCCTTGCTCAAAGCCTTTTGATCAACTTAAAAACCCTCTTTCTTCTTCCTTGTGGTTCTGCCAGCAACATAGAAGGGAAGAAGAGTATGTTGTTTTTGAGTTTTCTCTCTTTGGAAGTGGTGAGAAACACTTTCTCACTTATAATTCAAGATCAATAACACTTGGCGTTTTTGAATTTTTATCTCAAGGATGATGATAAAACTAAAGAGAGAGAAGGGAAGAATGGCTGGCTCAATGAGATGAAGAAGATGAATTAATTTCTCTCTTATCCCATTATAAATATCTTAACTTTATATTTAATATTAGCTAACAAATGTTCACTTCTAATTGGACAATCAAAAGGGTTGTTCCAATCTAATTGGTGCACTTGTTAATGCTTAATATTAATCATAAAATTAAAACTTGATTAATCAACATTAATCATGCCATTTAATTAATTAATCAACCATTAATTAATTAAATTTTCTCTCATGTTTGACCAAGTCAACATGGTCAAACTTTGACAAATCAAACTTTTACAAATCAAAATTTAAATTCTTCCTTATGTTAATTTTCAAGTTTATATTTAAACACTTTAAATATTAACTTGAATACTTCCATTGATATTTAGTTTCAAGTCATGCTAGGGACTTTGCAATCTAATTGCAAACTAAATTAATCAATTTAATTAATCAATTAAACACTTTAATCAATTAATTAAATTAATTTTGCTTTGATCAATTTGCTCTTATGTGTATGACTTACTAGGTTCATCACTAATTAGCAATGAGAATAAAATTAACTCCTTAATATTATTAGAACCATTACAAACTCAAAATGAAATTTCCTTCTCATTCAAGTTCTCATAAGTCATAGTTGACATCTAGCATTATGTGCTATGACTATCTATTAGTTCTCCAATTCATGAACCTTAGATCATGCATACCATGGACTAGAATCTCTCTATTATAAAATCCCAATTCAAGCTGGAGTCATGGTTTATGTCAAACTCCAATTGTATTTATGAAGGAGCAGAAGCATGAAAAATTATTAGATTAGAACATTGAATTCAAAAGTTTTCTTCTAAGGTCTCATGCATCATGCAAGATTCAATTTTTACCTATTGATTTCAATGCTCAATTGCATATTAAAACTCTTTTAATATGTATTTGGATCTATGTTTGCCATTTAAGATTTTTAGAATTAATAGAATAATTCATTAGGACCCTAAATTAAATCAAGAACATGTGCACTAACCTTTTGATACACTGTAGTTGTGTTTGGTACCTTTTTGAAGCACTTAGGACCCCAGATGTTGTCCCTCTAGCTTGTCCACACCAAGATCACCAATGGCAGCCTCTTAAATAGCTTCTCAAGCCTTTCCAATCAATTAGAAATTAAGGTTTTTCCTTTAGAGATATTATAGATGTATATAGGACACTAGAAACAATTTCTAGCAATTTTAATTCAAGAGAATGTTGGTAATTCTCTTTGAATTGATGAGAGATGAAGAAGAAGACAAGGGCAGTGGCACCTCTTTGAGAAAATCATATTGTTATTTTGTTCTTTCATCATTTCCCTTATATAGCTAGGTCATCACTTAAAATCCCTGCCACATGTCATCTCCTGATTGGCTCTTAGTTTAATTGACCCAATCACATTGTGCTAAGTGTCAAAGCTAGATTTAATCTTAACTTTGATAATCTTACATGATTAAAAGACAAATGACAAGCTTATGTGTAGTGCCATGTGTCACCATCTCATGGTGCCACATGTTACCCTGTGAAATGACCAAAATGCCCCTCTGTCTTAATTTTGAGTTCTCAACCCAAAATAATTATTTCTCTTCTACTAATCAATTTATATCAAATATAAATTAATTAATTAATTAAACTCTATTAATTAATTTCTCATAATTAAATTCATATTTAAACACTTTAAATATGAATTTAACTTATACTATACATCCAATAACCTAGATTTGGTTTCAAGCCATGCTAGGGACTTTGCAATCTAATTGCAAACCAAACCTATTTAATTAATCAATTAAACTCTTTAACTAATTAATTAAATCACATTTAACTTGGTGATTACTTGTGTATGTGTGTGACTCACTAGGCTCATCACTAATTGACAATGAGATATGATATTAACTCTTAATATCATCAGAACTCTTTCTTACCATAAATGATTTCTCTAAATCATTTTATGCCCCTCATAGACCATGGTTAACACCTAGCATAGCATGCCATGGCCACCCAATTAGTAATAAGGAATACCTTAAATGAACCTTTAATTATATGTTACCATGTACTAGAATCTCGCTGTTACAAAATCCCAATTCAAGTTGGAGTCATGTTGCTATGAATATTATGTTCTCTTTTAATTCCAGTTCTTGATTAAAAAGATTTTCTCATCAGAAACTCTTTTCTGATTAAATCTATCTGTCCTGGCCAGGAACTTGAAACATCAAGAACAATTAAATGAACATAGGATTTTATTCCTATTTACTTAGGGTAGCAGATTCCATCTTGATCAACACCTACCTCCATATATAACTAGTAGGAGCCAACACATGCCCATATACCCATACACAGTACAAGTATGAAAGCAGTATCAAACTCAAACCATCTATATATAAGATAACTGTGCTATATCCGGTCTAAAGATTATATGCACTGATATGATTTATGACAATGCATTGACAAGAGTAAACTCCACGTGCTTGTCATAAATGTCACTGGTTCGGCCTACTTATCATGTATAAGTGCCTATCATGTTTGTTATATGGCATGAGACTCACCATTCCATCTTATTTACATATCATATAAATAAATTGGAAACAAACATGATTACAATCTTTCTGGATAAGTCATGTCCTTATTGTGAAGTATCCTCGATTGTGAACCAATTAATGATACTTTGTACTAGAAATACTGTCACTCATATTCTTAACAACTTAAGAATAAAATTTCTAAAAAAATATCAATGGAGCTTTTCTATTACACATAAATATATTATGTAAACGGAAAAGAGAAAATGCCTTTTTATTGATAAAATATGTACAAGATACATACTAAATGATATGCTCTAGGGCATACTACTAACAATCTCCCACTAGCACTAGAGCCATTCATTACAATATCTTAGACCCATCTTCTCAAGATGTCGGTCTAGCTGAGTTTGTGACATAGTCTTAGTGAATGGATCAGTTGGATTTTCAGCTGATGCTATTTTCTGCATGGCTATATCGCCTCGCCCAACTATCTCTCTGATAATCTGGTAGCGCCTTTCTATGTGTTTGGATTTCTGGTGAGACCGGGGTTCCTTAGCCTGTATGACTGCTCCATTGTTGTCACAGTGGAGTGGAACTGCTCACTCAATGGAAGGAACTACTGCAAGTTCTGTTACAAATTTCTTTATCCAAACAAGCTTCCTTTGCAGCATCTGATGCAGAAATATACTCAACCTTTGTAGTGGAATCAGCAATCGCACTCTATTTGGAACTTTTCTAACTGACTGCACCTCCATTACAAATGAACACATATCTAGAGGTAGACTTTCTATCATCGATATTTTATTGGAAATCAGAATCAATATAACCTTCCAAATGTAAGTCACTACCTCCATATATCAAGAATAAATCCTTAGTTCTTCTCAAGTACTTAAGGATATTCTTGACAGCTATCCAGTGTTCTAAACCTGGATTGGATTGATAGCTGCTAGTCAAACTAACAGCATATGCGATATCCGGCCTAATGCACAACATTGCATACATCAAACTTCCAATAGCCGAAGCATATGGAATCCTGGCCATTTTATCTCTTTCTTCAGGTGTCTTTGGAGACATCTCTTTAGAAAGGTGGATACCATGTCTCACTGGTAACAATCCTCTCTTGGAATCATGCATGTTAAACCTCTTTAACACCTTTTCTAAGTATAGACTTTGGGATAAACCAATTATTCTTTTCACTCTATCTCTATAAATGTGAATTCCAAGAATATAGGTTGCCTCCCCTAAGTTTTTCATGGACAATGTATTTGACAACCATACCTTTACAGTTGTCAACATACCTGTGTCATTACCTATCAACAGAATATCATCCACATATGAGATAAGGAAAGTGATAGCACTATCACTAACCTTCTTATATACACATGGCTCATCCTCATTTTTGATAAAACCAAATGACTTAATGGCTTCATTAAAACGGATGTTCCAACTCCTTGAAGCTTGTTTCAACCCATAAATGGACCGCTTTAGCTTGCATACCTTGGAACCATCTTGGGATTCAAAACCACTAGGTTGTTCCATGAAAATGTTTTCTTTAATAAATCCATTGAGAAAAGTTATTTTGACATCCATCTGCCAAATCTCATAATCATAGTATGCAGCTATTGCTAATAGAATCCTAATTGATTTAAGCATGGCAAGAAAGTCTCCTCAATGTCGATTCCTTGCCTTTGGCAAAACCCTTTCGCTACTAGCCTTGCTTTATAGGTCTCTACCTTTCCATCAGAACCAATTTTCTTCTTGAAAACCCATTTGTTCCCTATAGGTACAATGCCTTCAGGTGGGTCAACAAGTTCCCAAACTTGATTCTTATACATGGAATCAATCTCGGATTTCATAGCATCAATCCATTTTGAATAGTCTATATCTGATATAGCTTTTTCATAGGTAAGTGGATCATCTCTATGATCTACTTCTTCATGAGTAGACAACTCTTGTTCTTTTTCATGAAGAAAACCATATCTCACTGGTGGGTGAGAAATCCTGGTTGATCTGGAAGGAATTACAGTAGATGTTTCATCAACAGGTGTAGGTTGACCAGATGGATCTATATCCATCTGATCTGTTGGTTGGTCAGAATTCTCTAATTCTAACTCTATTTGCCTTCCTTTGCCTCCTTCTTGAACAAACTATTATTCAACAAATGTGGCATCTCTACTTACCATAACCTTTTGTGATGTAGGCAAATAAAAATAATATCCAAAATTCTCTTTTGGATATCCAACAAATTGACCCTTTTCTGATCTAGTTTCCAATTTATCAGTGTTCAGCTTTTTGATATAAGTTGAACAATCCCAAATATTAACATGCTTAAGACTTGGTTTTCTTCCATGCCATATCTCATAAGGTGCGAAAGATACTGATTTTGATGAAATCCTATTCAGAACATGCAAAGCTGATTCTAATGCAAATCCCCAATAGGAGATTAGCATATCAGTATAGCTCATCATACTACGTACCATATCCAATAGGGTACGATTTCTCCTTTCAGATATACCATTCAGTTGTGGTGTTCCTGGAGGAGTTAGTTGGGAAACAATACCATGCTCTTTCAATTATTCATCAAATTCAGTACTCAAGTATTCACCTGCACGATCTGATGGAAGAGCTTTAATACTTTTTCCTAATTGATTTTCTAATTCACATTTAAATTCTTTGAACTTTTCAAGGGATTCATGTTTGTATTTCATCAAATACAAATACCCAAACCTTGATTTATCATCAGTAAAGGTAATAAAATAATGAAAACCGCCTCTAGCCATTTCTTTAAATGGACCACATACATCACCATGTATTAGCTCCAAAATATTTTTAGCTCTTAGCTCTTGTCCAACAAAGGGTGATATGGTCATTTTGCCTTAAAGGCAGGATTCACAAGTTGGAGTAGGTTCAGAACTCAATGAGGATAGAATCCCCATTTTCTCAAGTTTTGCAATTCTATCTTCTGCAACATGACCTAACCTTAAGTACCAAATATATTTTGAACTTGAGTTGATTTTCATCATGGCATTGCATTCATTTAGATCACTTACATTCAATTTTTGTTTATCATTATTATCCAAATAATAAAAACCATCATGTATATAACCCGAGCCAACATATTTATTTCCAAAATAAATATTGCATACATCATCTATGAACTGAAATTCATAACCATCTCTAGTCAAACTAGATATCAAAATGATGTTCTTAAAAGCATCAGGTACATATAAAATATTATTCAAACACAAAATATGTCCAGACATGTAAAAAGATTTAGATCATATGGCTAAAGCTTCAACAGTTGAGCCATCACTAATCCGGAGTTTAACATCTCGAGAACGCAAGCTGCTACTATTTGCTAGTTCCTGCATATCATAAGAAATGTGAGAATTGGCACCAGTATCTAAAACCCAAGCTGTAGATGAACTATAAGTATCATCAGAATCTAAATAACAAGATATAAATATATCTTCTGAAGGTGTATCCTTCTTGTCCTTCAAAGAAATAAGATATTCTGGGCAGTTCCTTTTCCAGTGCCCATCCTGCTGGCAGTGGAAACACTTTCCATTGCCTCCCTCAGCTTTAGTCTTCCCTTTCTGTTTAGCTATTTTCTTGGAGGAACCAGAAATTTGAGGTTTCTTTTTCTTATTGCCCTTCTTCTTGTTGGACTTTCTAGCAGAAGAAGATGCAATTAAAGCTACCTCTTTTCCTTTATTGCATGGCATATTCTTTTGGGCAATAACCAGCATATTGAGTAAACCAGCCAAGGTGCATTCCTACTTAGTCATATGGAAATTTGTCACAAAATTTCCAAATGACTCAGGAAGGGACTGAAGGATCAAATCCTTCTTCAGTTGGAAATCCATGTTAAAGTCAAGATGTTCCAGCTGCTCAATCAGTCGAATCTTCTTGTGGACATGATTCCCAACATTTTGTCCCTCAGACATCCTCATGCGGAATAGCTGTCTAGATATCTCATACCTAGCATTCTTGCTGTGCTCACCATACAACTCTTGTAGGTGAAGGAGGATCTCACTCGCACTCTACATGTTCTCATGCTGCTTCTGTAACTCATTACTCATAAAAACAAGCATGTAACACTTGGCTCTCATATCATGCTCCTTCCACTTGTCCAAAGTTTCATATTCCTCTTGAGTAGCCTCTGGAGGTAAGGGACCCGGAACATTTGAGTTTAGAACATATCCTATATGTTCAGGTTCAAGACAAGTTTCAAATTTCTTAGCCAATCAGAGAGATTAGGTCCTGTCAACCTATTGTGATCAAGTATGCTCGCAAGGATATTAGATGGTGGTGGTTGTTGTGTGCTCAATATTATTAGAAAATTAACTGTAGAAAATAACCAGATTAATTAGTAAATGTATCATGTATTTAACCAAAATGATTATGGTCTTTTAATCAAATTGGTCCTCCCACTAACTTAGCGAATCCTACACTTCCAAAGTAGGAAACAGAAATCCTAGTTGGATGGATTTCTAGTGGGTGATTTAATTCTTATAATCCTATTGATCATTCTTAGGCACATCCCTTATTGGAATTACAATAAACTGTAAGTGAGCAACTCCTTACCCATCACATCTCATGTAAGGTTCAATCCTTTACCTAGCCCCTAATGCTCAAAATCTCAGGCACATCCATTATTAACTTATCTTGCATTAGTTAAGTTGATCCCATTGAGCCAGTAAACATGCAAATAATTTTAATGTCCTCAGGTACATCCATTATTGGCCACCAAACCATTTACATATTTACAACATCTCAAACTTAATAATTATTCTTAAAAAAATTTCTTAAATTAATTGCATCATATGCAAGTATTTAAAATTTCTTAAAATAATTGCCTCAATGGAGGGCCCATGTTATAATTACTTTAATTATACCATTTCCAGCTTAATCATTTGTTTGGAAGATTTTGTGGTCATCCTAATTACTATTATGGTCTCACTTTGCACATTATCCATTTAGCATGCATATATCATATACTTGCATACAATCCCATACATCTCATCCATTCATGGATAAACAATAAATATGGTATGATTATAGACTTTCTAAGGGATTCAATTTTGAGCCACCAAGAATTGAATCAGGGCATTCCTAGGTGCATTTCATTCATTCATACTACAAAAGCTAGTACATAATCAACACTTGATCTTGAATTCCTCCCACTGGTCCCACCAATGCTCTTGACCTTCTTGATCTTCTTGCAATCTAATTACATAGTAATCCTTGGCAGACCAAGGCAAATTTACAAGAACTAAATAAATGAAATTATAACCCAAAAAATATTACAACCTTTATAATACATGCCACTAAAATAAATTAATTAATTTACAACCCAAAGAAACATAAAAGAAATAAATCCAATCACATTGGTCTATTATTGTCTATGATCATCCCTCATGCATATTACTATTTAACAATGAAATAAAATATACATACTTAAATTAAATTAAATATCTCATATTCAACTTAAAAATTCAGATTTGAATATGATTCAAACAAATTTAAAATTCAGATTTGAATTATATTCAAACAAATTTAAAAATTCATATTTGAATCACATTCAAACAAATTTAAAAATTCAGATTTGAATTAAAATTTAATTGTGTGATTAAAAATCCTAATTAAACACTTTAATTAGTCATGGGCCTAATTATGGGCCTTCAAAACAAGCCCATATTCAAGCAAACCTTGCGCATCATGAGGTGCCATTGATGTCGCCACCTATGGTGGCTTCACCATGTGTGCCGCCACATATTTCTTTGCAACCAGCAATGAATCAATCATCTTATGATCAAATCACACAATTAAATCATATAATAAACAATCTAAATGGCAAATATAGTGGCTCTGACACCAATTGAAGGAGCGGAAGCATGAAAAATTATTAGATTAGAACATTGAATTCAAAAGTTTTCTTCTAGGGTCTCATGCATCATGCAAGATTCAATTTTTACCTATTGATTTTAATGTTCAATTTCATATTAAAACTCTTTTAGTATGTAGTTGGATCTATGTTTGCCATTTAAGATTTTTAGAATTAACAGATTAATTCATTAGAACCCTAGATTAAATCAAGAATATGTGCACTAACCTTTTGATGCACTGTAGTTGTATTTGGTACCTTTGTGAAGCACCTAGGACCCCAGATATTGTCCCTCTAGCTTGTCCACACCTAGATCACCAATGGCATCCCCTTGAACAGCTTCTCAAGCCTTTCTAATCAATTAGAAATTAAGGTTTTGCCTTTAGAGATGTTATAGATGTATATAGGATACTAGAAACGATTTCTAGCAATTTTAATTCAAGAGAATGTTGGCAATTCTCTTTGAATTGATGAGAGATGAGAAGAAGAGATGAAGAAGAAGACAAAGGCGGTAGCACCTCTTTGAGAAAATCAAATTGTTATTTTGTTCTATCATCCTTTCTCTTATATAGCTAGGTCATCACTTAAAACCCTTGCCACATGTCATCTCCTGATTGGCTCTTAGTTTAATTGACCTAATCACATTGTGTCAAGTGTCAAACCTAGATTTAATCTTGACTTTGATCATCTTACATGATTAAAAGACAAATGGCAAGCTTATGTGTAGTGCCATGTGTCACCATCTCTTGGTGCCACATGTCACCCTGTGAAATGACCAAAATGCCCCTATGTCTTAATTTTGAGTTCTCAACCCAAAATAATTATTTCTCTTCTACTAATCAATTTATATCAAATATAAATTAATTAATTAAACTCTATTAATTAATTTCTCATAATTAAATTCATATTTAAACACTTTAAATATAAATTTAACTTATACTATACATCCAATAACCTAGATTTGGTTTCAAGCCATGCTAGGGACTTTGCAATCTAATTGTAAATCAAACCTATTTAATTAATCAATTAAACTCTTTAACTAGTTAATTAAATCACATTTAACTTGGTGATTACTTGTGTATGTGTGTGACTCACTAGGCTCATCACTAATTGGCAATGAGATATGATATTGACTCTTAATATCATCAGAACTCTTTCATACCATAAATGATTTCTTTAAATCATTTTATGCACCTCATAGACCATGGTTAACACCTAGCATAGCATGCCATGGCCATCAAATTTGTAATAAGGAATACCTTAAATGAATCTTTATTCATATGTTACCATGCACTAGAATCTCTCTGTTATAAAATCCAATTTCAAGTTGGAGTCATGGTTTATGTCAAATCCTATTTGCTATAAATATTATGTTCTCTTTTAATTCCAGTTCTTGATTAAAAAGATTTTCTCATCAGAAACTCTTTTCTGATTAAATCTATCTGTCCTGGCTAGGAACTTGAAACATCAAGAACTATTAAATGAACATAGGATTTTATCTCTATTTACTTAGGGTAACATATTTCATCTTGATCAATACCTACCTCCATATATAACTAGTAGGAGCCAACACATGCCCATATACCCATACACAGTATAAGTATGAAAGCAGTTTCAAACTCAAACCATCTATATGAAGGAGCGAAAGCATGAAAAACACAAGTTTATACCATTGAATTCAAAATTTTTCACCTAGAGTCACACGCATCATGCAAGATTTATTTTTATCTATTTGATTTTAATGATAAACAACATATTAAAACTCTTTTAATATGTTTTTGGATCTATATTTGCCATTTAAGATTTTAGAATTAATCAGATTAATTTTAGAACCCTAGATTAAATCAAGAATAAATACACTAACCTCTTGATGTACTGCAGCATATTTGTGCCTTTGGGATGCGTCTTTAGGACACCAGATGTTGTCCCTCTAGCTTGTCCACACCAAGATCACCTATGGCAGCCCTTAAACAGCTTCTAAAGCTTTTTCTATGAATTAGAAAATCAAGTTTTGCCTTTTAAAAGATTAAAGATGTAAACAGGACACTAGAAACAATTTCTAGTATTTTTAATTCAAGAGATTGATTGCTAATCTCTTGGAATAGATGAGAGATGAAGAAAAAGAGAGAATGGGAGCTTCAAGGGTGGTGGCACAAAGGAGGCAGCAGCTGATTGTTATTTTTTCCTTTCATAACAACACTTATATAGCTAGGTTACCACTTAAAACCCTTGCCACGTGTCACCTTCTGATTGGCTCTAGGTTTAATTGACCTAATCACATTGTGCCAAGTGTCAAACCTATACTTAATCTTAATTTTGATCATCTTACATGATTAAAAGACATTTGGTAAGCTTATGTGTACTGCCATGTGTCACCATCACATGGTGCCACATGTCACCCTGTGAAATGACCAAAATGCCCCTATGTCTTAATTTTGAGTTCTCAACTTAAAATAATTATTTCTCTTCTTCTAATCAATTTATATCAAATATAAATTAATTAATTAATCTTTATTAATTAATTTCTCATTAAATAAATTCATATTTAAACACTTTAAACATAAATTTAACTTATACTATACATCCAATAATCTAGATTTGGTTTCAAGCTATGCTAGGGACTTTGCAATCTAATTGCAAACCAAATCTATTTAATTAATCAATTAAACTCTATAATTAATTAATTAAATCATATTTAATTTAGTGATTACTTGTGTATGTGTGTGACTTACTAGGCTCATCACTAATTGGTAATGAGACTTGATATCAACTCTTAATATCATCAGAACTCTTTCTTACCATAAATGATTTCTCTAAATCATTTTATGCACCTCATAAACCATGGTTAACACCTAGCATAGCATGTCATGGCCACCCAATTAGTAATAAGGTTTACCTTAAATAAACCTATAATAATAAGTTACCATGCACTAGAATCTCTTTGTTACAAAATCCTAACTCAAGCTGGAGTCATGATTTATGTCAAACCCCATTTGCTGTGAATATTATGTTCTCTTTTAATTCCAATTCTTGATTAAAAAGATTTTCTCATCAGAAACTCTTTTTTGAATAAATCTATCTGTCCTGGCCAGGAACTTAAAACATCAAGAATAATTAAATGAACATAGGATTTTATCTCTATTTACTTAGAGGAACAGATTCCATCTTGATCAACACCTACCTCCATATATAACTAGTAGGAGCCAACATATGCCCATATACCCAAACACAGTGCAAGTATGAAAGCAGTATCAAACTCAAACCACCTATATATAAGATAACTATGCTATCTCAGGTCTAAAGATTATATGCACTGATATGATTTATGACAATGCATTGACAAGAGTAAACTCCACGTGTTGTCTTTCATGGAGAATGTATTTGACAACCATACTTTTACAGTTGTCAACATACCTGTATCATTACCCATCAATAGTATGTCATCCACATATAAGACAAGGAAAGTGATAGCATTGTCACTAACCTTTTTATATACACATGACTCATCCTCATTTTTGATAAAACCAAATGATTTAATGGCTTCATCAAAACGGATGTTCCAACTCCTCGAAGCTTGTTTCAACCCATAAATGGATCGCTTTAGCTTGCATACCTTGGAACCATCTTGGGATTCAAAACCCCTAGGTTGTTCCATGAAAATGTTTTCTTCAATGTATCCATTGAGAAAAGCTGTTTTGACATCCATCTGCCAAATCTCATAATTATAGTATGCAGCTGTTGGTAATAGAATCCTAATTGATTTAAGCAAGGCAACAGGCGAAAAAGTCTCCTCATAGTCGATTCCTTGCCTTTGGCAAAACACTTTCGCTACTAGCCTTGCCTTATAGGTCTCTACCTTTCCTTCAGAACCAATTTTCTTCTTGAAAACCCATTTGTTCCCTATAGGTACAATACCTTCAGGTGGGTCAACAAGATCCCAAACTTGATTCTTATACATGGAATCAATTTCGGATTTCACAGCATCAATCCATTTTGAAGAGTCTATATCTGATATAGCTTCTTCATAAGTGAGTGGATCATCTCCATGATCTACTTCTTCATGAGTAGACAACTCTTGTTCTTCTTCATGAAGGAAACCATATCTCATTGGTGGGTGAGATACCCTGGTTGTTCTACGAGGAATAGCTGAAGATGTTTCATCAATGGGTGTAGGTTGATTAGATGGATCTATATCCATCTGATCTATTGGTTGGTCAGAATTCTCTAATTCTAACTGTATTTGCCTTCCTTTGCCTCCTTCTTGAACAAACTATTGTTCAAGAAATGTGGCATCTCTACTTACCACAACCTTTTATGAAGGAGGCAAATAAAAATAATATCCAAAACTATCTTTTGGATATCCAACAAATTGACCCTTTTCTAATCTAGTTTCCAATTTATCAGTGTTCAGCTTTTTGATATAAGCTGGACAACCCTAAATCTTAACATGCTTAAGACTTGGTTTTCTTCTATGCCATATCTCATAAGGTGTGGAAGAAACTGATTTTGATGGAATCCTATTCAGAATATACAAAGCTGATTCTAATGCAAATCCCCAAAAGGAGATTGGCATATCAGTATAGCTCATCATACTGCGTACCATATCCAATAGGGTGCAATTTCTCCTTTCAGATGCACCATTTAGCTGTGGCATTCCTGGAGGAGTCAGCTGGGAAAAAATGCCGTGCTCTCTCAAGCATTCATCAAATTCAGTACTCAAATATTCACCTCTACGATCTGATCGAAGAGCTTTAATACTATTTCCTGTTTGATTTTCTACTTTAGATTTAAATTTTTTAAACTTTTCAAAGGATTCATGTTTGTATTTCATCAAATACAAATACCAAAACCTTGATTTATCATCAGTAAAGGTAATAAAATAATGAAAACTACCTCTAGCCATTTCTTTAAATGGACCACATACATTACTATGTATTAGCTCCAAAATATTTTCAGCCCTTAGCCCTTGTCCAACAAAGGGTGATCTAGTCATTTTGCCCTGAAGGCAAGATTCACAAGTTGGAGTAGGCTCAGAGCCCAACGAGGATAGAATCCCCATTTTCTCCAGTTTTGTAATCCTATCTTCTGCAGCATGACATAACCTTAAGTGCCAAATATATTTTGAACTTGAGTTGGTTTTCACCATGGCATTGCATTCGTTTAGATCACTTGCATTCATTTTGTGTTTGTCATTATTATCTAAATAATAAAGACCATCATTCATATAACTTGAACCAACATATTTATTTCCAAAATAAATATTGCAAACATCATCTGTGAACTGAAATTCATAGCCATTTCTAGTTAAATAGATATAGAAATGATGTTCTTAAAAGCATCATGTACATATAAAATATTATCCAAACACAAAACATGTCCAAACATGTAAAAAGATTTAGATCCTATGGCTAAAGCTTCAATAGTTGAGCCATTGCCAATCCGGAGTCTAACATCTTGAGAACACAAGCTACTACTATTTGCTAATTCCTGCATATCATAAGAAATGTGAGAACTGGCACCAGTATCTAAAAGCCAAGCTGTAGATAAACTATGAGTATCATCAGAATCTAAATAACAAGTTATGGACATACCTTCCAAAGGTCTATTCTTCTTGTCCTTCAGAGAAGCAAGATACTCTAGGCAGTTCCTTTTCCAGTGCCCATCCTTCTAGCAGTGGAAACACTTTCCTTTGCC
This sequence comes from Hevea brasiliensis, assembly GCF_030052815.1. NCBI lineage: Eukaryota > Viridiplantae > Streptophyta > Magnoliopsida > Malpighiales > Euphorbiaceae > Hevea > Hevea brasiliensis. The sequence goes on along the minus strand of NW_026614695.1, from coordinate 3,921,750 downwards.
TTCATCAGCTTTAATCTTCCCTTTCTGTTTAGCTATTTTCTTGGAAGGACCAGGAATCTGAGTTTTCTTTTTTTTATTGCCCTTCTTCTTGTTGGACTTTCCAGTAGAAGAAGATGCAATCAAAGCTACTTCTTTTCCTTTATTGCCCGGCATATTCTTTTGGGCAATAACTAACATGTTGAGTAAATAGCCAAGGTGCATTCCTATTTAGTCATATGGAAATTTGTCACAAAATTCCTAAAAGACTCAGGAAGGGACTGAAGGATCAAATCTGTCTGCAGTTGGAAATCCATAATGAAGTCAAGATGTTCCAACTGCTCAATCAGTCGAATCATCTTGTGGACATGATCCCCAACATTCTGTGCCTTAGACATCCTCATGCGAAACAGCTGTTTAGATATCTCATACATAGCATTCTTGCTGTGCTCACCATACAACTCTTGTAGGTGATAGAGGATCTCACTCGCACTCTGCATGTTTTCATGCTGCTTCTGTAACTCATTACTCATAGAAGCAAGCATGTAACACTTAGCTCTCATATTATGCTCCTTCCACTTGTCCAAAGTTTCATGTTCCTCTAGAGTGGCCTCTAGAGGTAAGGGACCAGGAACATTTGAGTCTAGAACATATCCTATATGTTCAAGGTTCAGGACAAGTTTCAAATTTCTTAGCTAATCAGAGAGATTAGGTCCTATCAACCTATTGCGATCAAGTATGCTTGCAAGGATGTTGGATGGTGGTGGTTGTTCTATGCTCATTATTATTAGAAAATTAACTACAGAAAATAACTAGATTAATTAGTAAATGTATCATGTAATTAACCAAAATGATTATGGTCTTTTAATCAAATTGGTCCTCCCACTAACTTAGCGAATCCTACACTTCCTAAGTAGAAAATGGAAATTCTAGTTGGATGGATTTCTAGTGGGTGATTGAATTCTTATAATTCTATTGATAAATTCTTATAATTCTTCCAAAATGACATCAGGTGCATCCTGCTCCTTTTTGGATGGAATGGCATAGGCACGTGCTTGCACTCAAGTATTTGGTCTCTCCATTGTCTCAGATGCAGGCCTTACAGTGCCCCCTGCTACCTTAGATCTCCTGGGCTTCCTACCCCTCTGTGCAGTAGGAAACGACCTCTCTATCTGTGCTGGGGGATTAGTCCTCCTAGGATAGTCCCTCTGGAAATGGTCAGTGGCCCCACATCTATAACAAGCTCTAGTCAATCCCCTGCATTCTCCTCTATGTCTTCTCCCACAGTGTGTGCATACTGCTGGGGTGGGACCTCTCACTGCTGGTCCTGGCATGCTAGCCACTGATGCTGCTGGCTGGCCTCTCCTAAATGTGGACTTAGATCCCTATCCCATCCTCTGAGTTGATGCTTAACTGGACTGCCCCCTAGGCCTCTTACTGGCTGTGAATGTGGAGCTAAACTGGCCAAAGCCTCTCTCACCCCTCCTACTTTGCTCACTAGCTCTAACTCTCTTCACATTCATAGCTGCTGCTATAAGGTAAGTGAAATTTGTATACTGCAATGCTGTGATATGAACCCTGATGCTATCATAAGGCCTTTCTCAAACTTCCTATATCTCTCTGCCTCTGTGGGAAGGATCTCCCTGGCATACTTACTCAGTCGGATAAATTCTCTCTCATATTCAGCTACTATCAGCTGTCACTACCTCAAAGAAATAAATTCTCTTCTCCCATCTTCTAAGTAAATACAACTAATGTACTTTTTCCTAAACTCCACTAGAAAGAAATCCCATGTCACCACATCTAGCTGCACTACTTTGGTTACTGTGTCCCACCATTGGTAAGCATCCTCCTGCAGTAGTGAGACTACACACTCCAAGCTCTGGTCAAGTGTGCAATGTAGCTACTGGAGAACTCTCTCAGTCCTCCCCAGCCAATACTCTGCAGCAGCTAGATCATCTTCCCTCTTTCCTCTAAAATCCATAGCCCTATACTTTTAAAGCTTCTTCAAAGGTGATTTATGTGCGGGCTGCGTCTGTGCTCCCGTCACTTGCCTAAGTAGATCAGCCATCTACTGGAAAAACTACTATTGAGGTTCTGCAGGCTAATCAGCAACTACTGGTGCTGCAGAATCCCTCACACCTCTAACACTACTGCTTTCTAGGGCATGACTCCCCACTTCCTCTTTAATAGCCCGAGGAGTATTGGAGTTCATTCTACCAACCTAAAATAGATAGGAGAGTAGATCTGCATAAAAGTCACCTCAATCCCTAGTAGATGCAATGCATGTTCATATACACATGTTATAACTTACTATCTAGGTCTAGGAATGCCTAAACCTTTCTCTGATACTACTAAATGTAACACCCCCTTACCCTATCTACAGTGAAGCCGAGCAAAGGGATGCTACATTCTGTGTACTTAATACCTATTTCTGTGTATTATTTATTTGCTTATTTTCTCGAGAATTTATTCACATTATAATTTAACAGCTTTTATTGAATAGAGAAACTGCAAGAGTTTTCCCTAAATTTCAATAATTCCCCTGTTAAAATATTTGATAACTAGTGGAAGTCTCAATTATTATATCATTTCTACCAATGAAAATCATCAAATTCATCAATATCCATTTCTCCCCATATCATTTCATATACACAAGACATATCTTTAATTTAAAATTTTATTAACCACTCATGTGTCTAAATTTAATTTACATCTTTATGGTTACAATTTCTAAAATAAAGTGTACATAATATTTGTTACAACATAATTCATACAAACATATGAGTAAAACTTTACAATGAAGATGGTAAAGATGCATTCACCTAAACTTTTCTGAACTTTTTTGCATATCCAGTTTAACTTCTGCCAGCCCCTATCTACACTGTATCTACAATACTTGCATGAGGAAACAATTCTTTGCCCTAAGCTAAATAGCATAGTGGTGCACTCTTAATTTAAAACAAGATAATCTTTTTGTTCCTTATGCGCATTATCACATAACATGCTCATAATATTCATATAAGAATATTTCCAAATTTTAAAATAATTATACAGCATCATGACCTAAAAGAAAAATAGATCAATGGATCCATACTTGGTAATCATATCATTTAATGAGCTGAAATGCCCTTTATCATATCTTATTTGAAATTATTGTCTTTATGATCACAAATGAAAGCTTTACTCCAGTACTTATAATAACTTATGACATACGGTATATAGATCGGATAATGAGACTAATGACACTGACCACTCGATGGTTCTGATTGGTTGAGCACAGGCTTACATTCTTATTACTTACCACTTGGTGGTTCTAACTAATATAACACTAATTTTCATTTTTAGTACTGACCACTCAGTGGCTTTGACCGGTATAACACTAATTTTCATTTTCGTTACTGACCACTCGATGTGCCTACTTATCCAATCATATACCCATTATCTAGGCTTACTTGGCTCAACTTTCATAAATTCTAGATTTGGTCCCTCAAATTCCTTAATAAATTTGGCCAAGGTACAGTAGGAATTAGGCCGTATCTTCCTCATGAGAATTGTAAATCTATGTCTTATGTTTATTTTAGCTTTAGAATCATTCAATTTGCTTTTGTGTAGCTTAAGTTATGGCCATTTTGCCAAAACTATTCTAGTGACCAAATCTTAGTTTTTCAAGTCACTTCTTGAATCCAACCAAATTTGGATAGGTTCAATCATAATTTAGGCTTCATATGAATTGTTCCCTGTGTCTCAGGATTATATAGGTTCAAGAATTATGCAATTTGGAGTTTTATAGAGTGAGTTATGCTCAATTTAGTGCGTATTATTCATTTGGTCATTTTTCAAGATTTTAGTTTTGTATTGCCGGATTCCAACCATAGTTCAAGTATCTTCCAGTCAATTCCAGTCATAATTTGTCAAATTTGCCTTTATAAAAGTTGTTCCACTATGGCTTCGCTTTCCAACAATGTAAGATTCACCTCATTTGGAATTTTATACAGTGAGTTATGTCCAAACAAACAGGACATGTTCAAATGTATTCTTTACTAATGGCAAGATAGATTCTGGGCATTTTTTAGAGTCCTGATTTGGACAAGTTACAATCAGAATTTGTCATTTTGTTCTTCAGAAAAGTTGTTCCTTTATGTCTTGGCTTTTCAACAAATTAAGAATCACTTCATTCGGAGTTTCCTAGAGTGAGTTATACCCAATTTACTCTGCACTGTTCAGGGTGCCCTACACCTAGGTTCTAGGTTTTGTAACTCAATTTCTAGCCATTATTCAAGATATTTACACACAGAATTTGAGCAACTTATCTTCATGAAAGTTTTATCATTATATCTTAGCTTTAATTTGCCACAAGTTTTAAGTCATTTGGAATTATAAAACTCAAGATATGGACTTAGGAGTCCAGTCTGGTCAAATTCGGCTAGATTGCTTAACATGCCATTCACAATGCATATTTCAACACAAACCAAGCAAAATAATTCCAATTAGGTACTACATCATTTATACATACTAAACATCATTTTTCTAACTATAAATCAAACATATACATTCAATTTTGCCAAAATCCTAATTGACATGAAACCCTAAGTAGCAATTTAAGGAGGAGATTAGGGAATTAAGAGTGCACATACTCAATTCTAAGCTCCTACTCCTTACTTGGTCCTTCAATACCACCTTTAATCAAATATATTACTCTTCCCTTGGTCCTTGCTAGCTTGGACTGAATTTCCCCCTTAAAGAAATTCAAGAAATTCACAATCACACTTATGCCATGATTCTAACATAGTAACATGAATTTATGCATGCTAAGTTCAATTTTCCCTTACCTTAAATTTTTCCCTAATTGGGTTACTTGGTAATCTTCCTAGTCCTTGAAATTTCTTGCTCACAAGAGGTATTCTCAATAGATTGAAGCTTAATTAGGCTATCTTGTGTGATGAAGGTTGAGAAATTTGTGGGAAATCAAGCTTAAAAGAAACAAAAATGGTGGAAGAGAAGGAAGAGGGTTTCGGCCAAGTTGAAAAGAAGATGAAGATGATACTCATTTGGCTCTAGTATAAGATATTTATATTAGTTTAATTCCCTAATGGCAAACTTGTAATTATTTGGAAATGGCAAACTTGTAATTATGGTGAAATTCCTAATTATTACATTTGACTTTTAATTTAATTTTACTTAATTATCCTAATCATGATTAGTTAGATTAATCTTACTTTATTAACTTAATAAATCTCATTTTTGGTCAATATTGAACCTGTAAATTTAATTGTGAAATTTTGCTCTTACTGGGTTCTGTTCATCTTTTTCATAATGCTCGATAAGTCCCTAACTCCGCTTTTCACTTTGGTTTTCACTCTGCTTATTTGAACTTATTTATTTTCATTTATTTGACTTATGAATTCATAATAATACTTCAATTAATCCTTAATTAAGAATCTTACAAGATCCTACATGAATTGGAGTAGGAACCAGACCCATAGTCACTTCCCAATGGAGTTACCCATCATCGGAACTTATGCTCATTTAACTGATTTATACTCTACTTCATTTATTTTTTCTTCAAATTTACTTGATCTTTATTAATTTAAATTATGACTTTTTACTTAAATTTAAGGATATTTCTAGACATCCCAGCTGTCCAGACAAATGTTAGTCACCAAAACAGTATAATGTACGGAGCTACCTATAATTTTTTTTTTTAAATGTGTAGAGATAAAATGGTTAAAGTTATATATATATATATATATATATATATATATATATATATATATATATATATATATATATATATATATATATATATATATATATATATATATTATATACAAAAAGCTAACAGAAAATTACATGAAAACAAATAATCACGAGTGACTAGTACACAATGAGCATCGCACATTCAATAAAAAAACTAACCCAACATGCTTCAGTGATGTTGAACAAAGCCTAGACAATGAGGAAGGGAGACAAAGTGACAAGGCTTGTAGTTCATGATGGATCAAAGCTTCAGGTGGCCATGATCACCCGTCTTGATGTCTAAATAGTAAGGTCTCACCATTGGTCAACTACTCCCCTTCCTAGCACTTACTTTTGACCAAAGCCTTTATTAATGGTGGTATGTAGAGCTAGATCAAAGAAGATTGGTAGGCAATAGGCTTTCTGGCCACCTTTCAATAGATTCAATCATCAGATCGACGATGCAAAATGAAATATGAACTTAGTGCATCGAGCCCTTCGATATGGGAACAATAGCTCTTATTGGAAATTATTTGGGAAAAGTGATCATTGGATGATCCAAATTACTCATTGAGATTTTTGAGACTTTTCGATAATTTGGGCCTCGCATAGGTTGGGCCTTCTATAGGTATGATCGGATTGGCAATAGCCTTTTGACACTCAGATTGGCTCTTTTGCCGATTCAGGAACTTGGTGAGTCAACTCGAAACCTAGGCATGCCTACAGTCAATCCTAGGATTTTTAAACATCCTGGACACTTTCTATGCAATAGAATCAGCATTGGTAAACTTGATCTCAACTTGGGTAGTTTTACCTAAAATTAAAATTCTGTAATTAAATTATAAAATATTCCTAGCATGTAATTATCAAGTAAAATGAATTTTAATAATATAAAACACTGTAAAGGACCTCCAAGAATATTTCTATAAATTTTTGGAGCATTGGGCATAAAAAATTGGATAATATATGAGTTAAGGACCTAAGTTGAAGAACCGGAGACCTGAACTTAGATTAGGGTTATAATGGGCCTCATATGGGCATTGTGATGTTACCGTGGGCTTGAGGCCTTATGTTTGTGTTGTTTTGAAGGAAGGATAGGTATAGTTACACGAGAGGCTCTGTCAAACTTTCGGCAGGACAATTAAGACAATTAAATTAATTATGTAAATACAGTTAATTCATGATCAGTGTCAAATAAACTGTTAGTACATTTGTAAAGGTCCATTCAACCAATGGTGTTAGCAATCCTACTAGTCCAATTATAGTAAAGGGTTAATCAATCTATGAATAGAACAAACTTAAGCTATTTTTTTTTAAATGTGCTTCTTTAATTAAATGTTTATAGCATCTTAGCATGTTCATGCATCATGGTAGTTATGACTTATATTAATTATACTTTGATAACTATATTTTTTAGTAAATGCATTTCACAAAGATATTGTATTACATTTATTACTTGTTGTGTAATGGTAGGTCATTGGTGACCTACTGGTTTCCAATGGGAAAGTAAAGGAGAAAGGAAAAGGCATGCAGCATATGAGTTCATATGATTATGATGCAGGGTGTTCGGGTAAGGTAGTTATGTGTCTCCAAGCCACTCTTTTGAAATGATATGACATGAAAAAGTAAAGAAGAAGTCTTGAAGAGCTCCCATAGAGGGTCGAGCACATTAGAAATATGATAATGATTATGAGTGGCTATGGAACCACTGGTGACATGAATTACCTTTATGTGGTCTGTTTGTGCAGTGTAAATCTCCTATGATTATTGCATTGCATGTGTTTGAATGTAATTGTTTTATTATATGTTTTATTCTCCTAAAGTAGGCTTTTACTCACTGAACCTTAGCTTACTCCCTTTCTCTGTCTTCCCTTTTAGGGATAAGCATAGAAGATACAGTTGACAGCTTTAATTGAGTTCCATAAGTTACCACCTCAATTTCACTTCAAGATAGGTGTAAATTTTGTGGAACTCTATTTTATAATGACATGTAAATTTTACTATTTTGCTATTGTGCTTTGTGACATCCTCACTTTAGATAGTCCATATGTTCTATTGTTCTGGTGACCAATATTTGTCCAAACAGCCAAAATATCTGGAACTATATTTAAACTAGAGTGAGGAGTCATAAATAACCTAAATAATGACAAGAAAAATGTTGGGAAAATTTAAGAGATGAAATGTAAAGAAGTTAAATGAGCCGGAGCTCCAGCGATGGGTAACCTAACGGGAAGTAGCTGTAAAGGCAGTTAGCAACCCTAGACCCAAGGGGAATCCTGTGAAATAATTTTTGGGACTTCAGTAAAGAGTTATTGGGCCTTAGATAGTAATAAAATGTCAAGAAAATGCTCACAGAATTTCTAATATCGATACGGACAATTTTAACTCGATAAGCTAAACGAATGGCATTTTGGTCATTTCACCTTCAGATATGATTTTTGACCAACTTGTCCAATTAAGAAAATAAATTATATGACATAAAATATGAATAAATATTTAATTAAAAATGGGTAGAAAGGAAAGAAAAAAAATTGAAAGAAAAGCTTAATTATTACATCATGCTTGAGTAAGCATGATGCAATTAAAAAGCTCTCAACCAATAATATTGCAGCAAGCAATTATAAATCAATTAAAAGGAGATAAAATTAGGAAAAATTAAAAAGAAATCTACCTTCTTCTTCCTTGCCACACCAGCCGAACCTCCCTCTCTCTCTTATCTCCATTGATGCACTTCCTTCTCCCTAAAATTTCCTTATAAACACCCCCTAAAACCACTTGCTTTATTGCATCAAATTATATAGACATTTAAGGTTAACATGCATTGCATTTTGTTAGCATTTAGTATCATTTTATGTTTATTTTTATATGTTTTCATTATTATTTTAGAAAGCATGTTAATCCGACTCAATTCATTGATTTTTGATAAGTGCATAATTTATTATTTTTACTCCCATCACATTTAGTGTTTCTAGGGTATCTTTATGCCTAATTCAGTTGATTAAAGTGTAATTATCGATGAGGCATATGTTTAGAGAGTTGTTGAAATAATTGTATTAAATGGAGAAATTGTTAGCATTTGCATTAATCTGACTCTTTTTGTATTTTTCAGGGTTTTGGTGAAGTCCCAGAACATAGAAGTGTGGAAGGAAGCTTGGAAAGATCGAAGGATTGAGAAGCATTATTGATACAAAGTACACGGTTCGTGTTAGCACAACCATGGACCCGTGTAACATTCTGCCAGAAGATATCCAGAAAACCGAGGAAGAAACAAAGTACATGTAACACCCTTAAGTTCGGTAGTGCGTTCTGCTGCTCCGGTGACCAGTGTTGTCCGGACAGCTAGGATGCCTAGAGCTACACTTCAATATGAGTGAGGAGACATAAAATAATGAAATACAAGAAAAGAAAATACAAGAAAAACAAAGGAAAAATAATAGCAAAGAAATGTAACCAAGTTAAGCGAGCCGGGAACCCTAGCGATGGGGGATCAGAGGGAAGTCACGGCGTGGACCGTTGACTAATACTGGATCATGGGAACCCTGGCATTTTTAGGACTTAAATAGACCCTTATTGGAGAATAAATATCATTAGAAAGATCAAAGAAAAATTAAATAATTAGTACAAAGAAAAGTGAGAAATCGAAAAATAGACAAAATCCGGTGTTACCGAAAAATCGGGAATGCAGCCCGAACAGGGGCATTATGGTCATTTGACATCCCGAATTATCTTTTGACCTAAATGTTCATTAAAAATAAATAATATTACACTTAGAAAATAAAATGAAAAATTAAATTGTGGGTACCTAATGCAAATAGCCAAAATGGAGTGAAAAATGTGTAAATAAAACATGTAAGCTTATTATATAGTTAAAATTGAGTGAGTGGGCCACTAAAGGAATATAATAGACACATAATGGGGCAGCTATAACTCCATTATCCAAATAGAAAAGTTCATCTTCTCCAAAACACCAAACCAGCCGAATTGAAGGAAAGGAGAAAACCTCCATGGGCGTTTACATGCAACCTTCATCCACTCCCTCATTTCACCTCTAAACACTTAGGTTCCTTCATGAAAAATTGTCTACACATCACAAGGAAGAGTTTGATACCAAATTTAAGAAGTTTAATCAAGGTTTAACAAGTTCCAACTATAAGGTAAGTTAGCATTTTTGAAGATAGCTTTGTTAAACTTTGTGTGCATGTTATGGGTGTTGAATTTGTGAAGAAAATTTTTAAGTTTGAAGAGTTATTAAGATGTTCATTTTGGACAGCCATGGAGTCATGTAATTGATGAAATAATTGTGTATATATTTGATGAGAAATGTTATTGGTTATGGTGATTTAATATCCTAATAAATTACTTCATATGTATATAGTGATTTTTGCACTTGGATGGGAATGGATGAATTGTGGGATACTTTGGTGTTGAGGAAGTTTTTGGCAGCCTTGAGATACTTGGATAAATGTGTGTGTTCATGAAGGTGTTGGCAGAATATTGACCTTGAGAATTGATGGATATGTGTAAAGATTGATTGTGTAAAGTGTATGTAAGAATTAGTGATGTTTAGGTGCGTATGTGATTGTATTTAGACTTTGTAAATGTGAGCTTTAATTGGTGTATCAAGGATGTTTGTAATCTGCCCAAAGTGATGTTAATGTAAAGTGGGATATGGTTTTGGTAATGAACCAAAACAGAATTGGTAAGGGAAGTGAACATATAGTAAGGTACATGTGTAATTGATGGGTGTTTAAGCATGGTAGTTAAGGGCAGTATGCATTTTAGTCAATAACTTTAGATGTGTAACCTCAATTGGTATGAGACCAATTGGAGGTGAAACTAGGCACAAAATGTGCGAACTTTCATTGAGAAAGCATACCAAAATTCTGCTTGCAAAGTGATATGAAAAATGACCAATTCGGATTAAGTGCAATTGAAACCTAAAAACTGACCATTTGGGCAGCAGTTAGTGTTTAGGCCATAACTCACTCAAAACAGGTCCAATTGACCTGAAATTTTAACCATGAATAGCTAAGACCCATACCTACAAGTCTTATGAAGACACCAAAGCCCAGAAATGACCATAAGCAAGTCAAAAAGCTTGCACAAGTTCGGGTCCAAAAACTGGCCGAACCAGAGTTGACCAAATTGACCTAAAATTGACCTAATTTGATGCCATTTGACCAGCAATAGTATAATGACCATAACTTGGTCTACTTAACTCGGATTGACCTAAAATTTTGCCTCGTGTGCAATAAGACATAGATCTACAAGTTTGTAGTTTTGACCGAAACCCGAAAACCGAGGGAACTAGGTCGTCCGGCTACGTCAAATTAGTATCCCGGAATCCAGTAATTTGCAATAAAATGCAAGGAAACGCAGTATACATAGAAATGAGTTTGGTAAAACGTACCAACCCTAAAACCCTATCGAATGTGACATATTAAGGATACTGAAACCTAAGTTACCTAAAACGCATCGAGGGTCGGTATATTAGGTAATTGAGCAAATAATAGCCTTCAGTGAATTACTTATCGAACATTATCGTTAGAGACAGTTTAATTTGGTACTGAAACACTTCAAATTGTGTTTCTCAGTTACCAAAGACTCAGGAAAAGGGAAGGAAACACTGAGTCCAGACCAGGAGACAATTATCAGAGGTTTGTGCACAACTAGTTTTCAACTGATTTTACTCTGAATAAGATTTCATATGATTAATTGTATGTTATTGATTTAAATTGTGTTTGTGCACAACAGTATTTCTTTTGAATTTTTCAATTGAAATGAATTATGACTATTTGTACATTATTATTTTAAATTGTGGAAATGTGTTTGAATGGATATTTATTGCTTGAAAAGCATTGTAAATGATTTAATGGATACTATTGATTGAAAAGCACTGTAAATGGTTTTTGTGGAAATTAAAGATAATTATGAATTGTGTTGCCATTTTGTGAATGAAACTATAACTTTGGAAATTTATTGGATTCTCACGAATCATTTGAATAAAATGTTTGGAATTGATTTTGTGTTCACACTTAGCATGACAGTATCATATCATTCCTTCTCCTTTTATGGGGTTGTGATCGTTTATTTTCCTTCTCCATTTATGGAGTCGTGATCGTTTATTTTTCTCCCTCTCTGGTTTACCAGTTGAGGTGATCGGATGAGTACTCATTATATAGCTAGCTCCCTTCCTAATTGATTTCGATTAGTGGAGTTGTGATTGCTTTGTCGTGGTGTACAACTCGGCATTGATCGGAAATTTGTGTCATGGCTTAAGTTGTGAATGAATTGGCAACACTGTATTCTTAACTTATTCGACTAAATTGTGTTGTTATGCGATTTGATAATTTGTGAAATGAAGTTAAATTCTTATTGACATTTACTGTCTTTCGAATTTAACTGTGTTCTGATTATTGAGATTTATTGTGAGATTGTGAAATGAATTTAAACTCTTATGGACATATACTGTCTTTTGAATTCAACCATGATCTGACTTACTGAAATTTATTATGATATTGAGAAATGGAGTTTAAATTCTGGTTGACAATTATTGTCTTGAAATTAACTATGGTTTTAAGTATCCACTATTTATATGATTTATGAATTGTGATTTAAATTGTATTTAGTTAATGTTGTGCACCACTGAGACATTGTCTCAGCGATAGCTTTTTATTGCTGTCGCAGGTAGACAGACAGACAGTGCAGCAGACTAGGCTGCTAGTACCTCCAGTGAGAGACTATCGGGTATAATGAGTATACCAGTATTTTGTATTTTGTAATGTAATGTATGTTCACTGTATGTACATATTGTTTTTAGTTTTGAGCAGTTGTAAATTAAAATTGTACATTGGAGTTGTAAAGTAAATTATGAGATATTTTGACTTTTAAAAATTGTATTATATTTTCTCTATCTCAGTCCTTGAAAAATTACTGTGAATTTGACTTGAGAAATGTGTTGTGTTGAGAAAAATGTTGAAGTTGAGATTTGGAAATTTATTGAAGTGTTTTTCACAGGTTTTCTGAAGAACTGTTTTATCCAAAATACAGATGGCACTCTGCCAAAATTTTTACAAAAATTTCAAATAATTCAAATGTGTTAGTTCTATCACTACAATTTAAAAAGGTTTTTAATACCTGTAAATAGTGCTCACCACGGTAAAAGAAGTAAGAAAAGTTTTTAAAATCCCTTGTAGTGTATTTAATGGATTATCAGTAGACGGAGTTGGTAATTCATTAGGTATACTACGGGATCATGTTATGCCTTACAGAGGGGTAGGGTGTGACGACACGGCCGTAACTTGACCCATGTAAATCCTGGAGACCCGTGTAACTTTCTGTGCCAATACGAAACATGCCCATTCAGCTCTAGTAAGTTACACGGCCCTAGGCCGTATTGTCACACCTTACCCTCCGTAAGGCATAACATGATCCCGTAGTATACCTAATAAATTAATCAAACTTCGTCTACTGATAACCCATTAAATACACAACAGGGATTTTAAATCTTTTCTTATTTCTTTTTACAGTGGTGAGCACTTTTGACAGATGTTAAAATTTTTTTTTTTTTAACTGAAGTGAAACCAAATAACAAATCTGAAGTATCAATAATTTCTGTAAAAATTTCGGCAGAGTGCAGTCTGTATTTGGAGCAAAACAATTCTTCAAAAACCTGTAAAAAGCACTTCCAATATATTTGTTCAATCCCAAACTCCAATATGACTCAACTCAAATCAGTGTCCTCAACACAGTTCAAACTCAATTCAATATCATTTTCAGCAATTCCAAAGATAAAGTGCAAAATAAATGAGCATTTCAAAAGTTGAAATAAGAGAATTGTAATACAACATTTTGACAAGCCAAAATAATTTACAACTTTATTTTACAGCTGCTCAAGACCAAGTACAATATATACATATAGTTCACATACATTATAATAATATTTACTAGGAAGTGGTATACTCAATATACCGGGCAAAATCCCAAAGCGAAGTCATAAGCAGCTTACTTTGCTGCTTTATCTGTCTGTCTACCTGCGACTGTAATGAAAAAGCTGTCTACCTTTGACTGCAATGAAAAAGCTGTCTCTGAGTAAAATTTACTCAGAGGTGCACAATAATAATTTAAAATGCGGTATATAAAACTTTTATTGACAATTTATAATTCAAATAATTCACAATTTCATGTTACAATTTTCAAAGCTCATATAACACAAATTTGATCAAATAATTTAATAACACAGTGTTGCCAATCATAACACAACTTAGGTCATGACACAAATTTTTTCGAATATACCATGTTGTACAGCACGACAAGACATACTCACCCCACTAATCAAAATCAATGAGGGAGGTGGCTAGCTAGCTAATGAGTACTCATCCAAACTCACCTCAGACTGGCAAGCCAGAGAGGGAGGAAAGTGATCAAATATCAAACTCAACCCCACAAGTAGAGGAGGAACATATTAATATTGCCATGCCAAGTGTGAATCCAAAATCAATTTAAAACAAGTTATTCAAATATTTCATGCAAAACACAATCAATTTCCAAAGTCAATTTTCCATTTACAAAGTGGCAACACGGTAGTTATCGAAACCCATAATTAACACAATGCATAATAATCAAGTTTTCAATGGGAAAACGATAATTTAAAGTTATTGTGCGCAAATACAATTTAAAACTATAATGTTCAATTGTAATTTAGGCAACAATCAAACAAACCTTATTTTCAAATTTCCTTTTCTAAAATAGACAATGAACTTTTCTCAAACAAATTTTCCCAAGTCATAAATTCACAACTCATTTCTCCAAATAAATTTTCTAGTAAAAGCAATGAATATAAAAAGTATTATGCATAGACCTAATTTGAGTCACCTCTAGGCCTTGACTCAATGTTCCTTATGCTTTTCAATATCCTTTTCAACTGAAACACATGATTTAAAGTGTTTCAGTACTCAGTTAAATTGTTTTTAACAATAAAATCCAATATCTAAATTTTTTTCTTGGTACTTTTCTCTTCAATTCATTTCATTAGTCAACCTATAATATTGACCATTAATACACACTAGGTGAATTAATTTTAATGTTACCAATATGTCACATTTTATAGTCCTTTAGTGTTGGTATATGTTACCAATTTCATTTCCAAGTGTATTGCATTTTATTGCAATTTAATCGGATTTTGGTATACTATTTTGACCTAGCCGAATGACCTAGTTTCCTCGATTTTCTGGTTCTTGTCAGAATTACAAACTTGTAGGTCTATGTCTTAGTGAACTTTTGCCACAAATTTTAGGTCATTTGGAGTTTACTAGACCAAGTTATGGTCATTTTACTATTGCTTGACAGATTGCACTAAAATGGCAAACTTAGGTCATTTTTAGGTCATTTGCGATTATGGCAGTTTTTATACCCGAATTTGTGCAAGCATTTCGACTTGCTTATGGTCATTTTTGGGATTTATGATCTCTACAAAAGATGTAGCCCTATGTCTAAGCTTTCCAACCATATAAATTTCAAGTCATTTGAACCTGTTTTGAGTGAGTTATGGCCAAAATACCGACTGCTATTCAAATGGTAAATTTTTAGGTTTGTAATGTCACTAATCCGGATTTGGTCAATTTTCATATCGCTTTCTGGATAGAATTTAGGTAAGCTTTCAACATAAAAGTCGGCACATTTTGTGCCTAATTTCATCTCCAATTGGCCTCATACCAATTGGAGTCACACAATTCCATTTATAGCCTGAAACACATACTGCCCTTAACACATTTTTGAAGCATTAACCATTCACACATTGAACTAATTATAACTTCACTTCCCAAATAATTTTGCATTTGTATCATACTACAACCATTCATTGCTTTACATTATAGTAACTTTAGGTAGAATATAACCAATTTACAATGCACCAATTGCACTTCTAATTCACAATATCCAATTCTAAACAATACATACACATGAATGCTCCTAACCACTACATATAACTTCCATCCTCAATCATACAAACTGCCCCTACCTCATCACCACCAGAATTCATCAATAAGTTTCATGATATCATACATAATTTCATGGGTTTAAAGGCTGCCCAAAAATGGCAGTTTACTTAGGTATTGAATTTCCCTTACAAACCCTTAATTTTAATTGCTCAATTCATACATACACATACAATACATTGGCTAAAACATCTTATATTTTTAGCATTCTAATTAACCTCATTACCCATAAAATTAAAGTGAAAACAACTCAAACTTCTTCAATGTCCATGGCTGCTAAAAATGGAGCACCTCTATAACTCATCAAAACCTCAAAATTTCTTCATAAATCAACTCACCACAACACCAACACAAACTTTAACAAAGAAAGGAAGAAGAAATGGACATTTACCTCTTTTGAGCTTGACCAAACTTCACCAAAAACTCTTAAAATTACTATCAACTTCTTCCTTGCAATGTGGGAAGAAACTTTAATGAAGACAAGTTGGGGAAATGGTGGCTTGATCATGGAGTTTTCATGCTTGAAAGGTGGCCGGCCATGGGAGGACTTCTTCAAGCTTTGGTACGGCTATGATGAAATTAAATGGAGAAGATGAGTTGCAGAAGTTAGTGGAATTTTCTGTTGATTTGTGTTCTTATATAGTGCTTAGTGGTCCACTAAGTATTAAGAAATTATTTGTTTAATTAAACTTTTATTTATTCAATTTTCTTACCCCATTATTTCCCTTAATCCCACTTCATTTCAAATTCAATTTTTCATGTAATTTCCAAACTTTAACACTACTTTATTTTCATGGACATTTAGGTCAAAAGTCAACTCTAAGTGTCAATTGACCAAAATGCCCTTATTCGGGTTGTATTCCCGATTTTTCGGTAACACCAATTTTTATCGGTTTCTCGATTTTTTGTTTTTCTTTGTACTAATTAATTAATTTTTCTTTGACATTTCTAATGTCATTTATACTTCAATAGATGTTTATTAAAGTTTTAAAAATATTTTTCAGGGTTCCCCGTGGTCCACGGCTAGTCAACGGTCCACGCCGTAACTTCCCGGTGTGGTCACCCATCGCTATGGTTTTTGGCTCGTTTAACTTAGTTACATTTTATTGCTATTATTTTGCCTCTATTTTATTTCATTATCTTATGTCTCCTCACTAACATTTAAGCGTAGTTCCAGGCATCCTAACTGTCCAGACAGACACCGGTCACCGGAACAGTAGAACGCACTACCGAATATAGGGGTGTTACACGTGTAGTGATACACGGGCCGTGTATCCATCGACAATCAGTTTCCTGATTTTGCTCCAATTGCAATTTTTGACAGAGACTCTAAAAGAAACCTAACCCTAGACCATTTATTATAAATAAATGAGGCAGCAGCCGTTCGAAGGAGCGTCTCTTGACATCAGAAAGACTTTCATTCTCCATTCATGTTTTAGATTTCTTTTCTTTATTTTTTTATAAGGCATGAACATGAATGGCTAAGTTTTTAATTCAGTTCAAGGGATTCAAGTTCTTTTGCTTAATTTGTGAGACCAGGTTCTTAATTTAATTTATGTCTTTTTGAATATCTATTGTTTTCTGATTTCTTTGTCTTTGATCTATTGAATGATTTGCTAAAAAGGCCTATTAGTTAATTGTTTGATGAGATCAATTGCTAGTTCATCTTCATAATCCGTAATTGTTGTGTAAGATTGAAAATGAGTAGCAATTAGGTTTTATTGATTATGATCCCAGTTTTTGATAATAACCTAAGGAAACAATAGGGTGGATTAAATGATTTATGTTTCATAAATTGTTGTTCAGCTTAACTACTTCCTTTTCTTAAAGCAGTTATTAATTTGATGAGGATTGCTTAATACCAACTAAATTAATAAGTAGAGTCAATAAGAGTGCTGGGCTCGAATTGATGAGTATAGGGAAGTCAGGGGTTTACCTCACTATTTGGTAAATCTACATTAAGTATTCAATAAAAGATAATTGTATTTCTTTGGTCTATGATCAAATCAAGGCATTGGAATGAGAATTACCTTGGACTGAAGTTTGTTTAAATTGAGATTTTCATATTTAGTTCTTGAATTTTTTATTTCTTCTGATTTTGTGTTACAAACCCCCCCCCCCCCAATATTGCACGAAATTTAATAATTCAGTCTCTAGAGTTCGACCTGGATTTACCATTTACTGTAGAAAATATTTCAAAATTAGTGATTTCAGTTAATTTAATTTCTGGTGGATTCGACACCTATCAAGAATTTTGGCGTCGTTGCTGGGGACTGAAATTCATTAGATTTCGTGTTTTTAGTGTTAGGATATTTTGTTATTAATTTTGTTTGTGAAGTGGTGTTATTTTCAGGTTTTTGGACAAAAATTACCGTGTTACTATTCATCAAGAGGTTTGGTTGAATTTGGAGGGCGGCCCATACCTATTTTAAAGGAAATGATGCTCTGATCAAGACCAATCAATCCATAGGATTCCTTGGCCCCACCCTCTTGAGGCCAAATTCGATTGTTTTCTAGGGTTTTGAGGCATTTTTCTGTTTTTACTTTGATTTCTTTTTGTTTATGACAAGAACTTCTCAATCTGGTGAGTTGATCTTTGATCCAGAAGTAGAAAAAAACAGCTAAACAGTTGAGAAAATTGGCTAAGTATGCTAAGCAGATTCCGAGTACATCTGAAGGAGTCTAATCTCCAAGGGAGTTAAGTTTGGATTCAGAGGCAAATTCTAAAAACGAAACCATAGCTGCTAGGACTTTGAAAGAGTTGGCTGCTCCTGATCTAAACCAACAGCCTTTGTGTATTCAATACCTTGCTTTAAATGTTACTTTTGAGTTAAAATCTGGACTAATCCATTTGTTGCCTAAGTTTCATGGTCTTGCAGGTGAGGATCCACATAAGCATCTAAAGGAATTTCATGTTGTGTGTTCCAGCATGAAACCTCAAGGAGTTTCAAAGGATCAAATCAAGCTTCGAGCTTTTCCTTTCTCAATGGAGGGCACAGCTAAGGATTGGTTGTATTACCTTCCTTCCGGATCTGTCAACTCATAGAATGGGATGAAGCAGATATTTTTGGAGAAGTATTTTCCTGCTTCCCGTGCTGCCAACATAAGAAAAGAAATTTGTGGCATACGACAGTACAATGGAAAGAGCTTGTATGAGTATTAGGAATGATTTAAGAAACTGTGTGCAAATTGTCCCCATCATCAAATAAGTGAGTAGCTTTTGATTCAATATTTCTATGAGGGACTTCTACTAATGGACCGTTGTATGATAGATGCTGCTAGTGGAGGAGCTTTGGTTGACAAGACACCAGAAGAGGCAAGGAGGCTGATTGCTAACATGGCAGCAAACTCTCAGCAGTTTGGAATGAGAATGGATCATGCACCTAAGAAGGTTAATGAGGTAAGTACAGCTAACCTTGAGAAACAGATTTCTGATTTAACTTCTTTGGTGAGGTAATTGGCTGTAGGAAAAACGCAAACTGTTAAGGTATGTGGAATTTATTCAGGTTTGGGTCATGCTACTGATATGTGTCCAGCGTTACAAGAGGATGAATCAATGCAACATGTTAATGTAGTAGGAAATTATGGATAGCCACAACACAGGTATGGTCCCTTTTCCAATACTTATAATCCAGGATGGCGAGATCATCCCAATCTGAGTTATGGGAATCAACCGGTGTAAAACTGATACCAGCAGCAGAGACAAGTGAATCTACCACCTTCGCCTCCCGCAAATCAAGGTATGTCACTCGATGAAATTGTTAAGGCTTTGGCTAACAATACACATGATTTCAACAGGAGACTAGAAATAGCATTCAAAACATAGAGAGGCAGATTGGTCAGTTAGGCTCATCTATAAGTAAGCTGGAAGCTTAAGGTTCTGGAAAGCTCCCATCAGAAACAGCCATGAACCCTAGAGAAAATGCAAGTGCGATACTGTTGTGGAGTGGAAAAGAAGTTGATAATCAGACTCCACATGAGCCAATAAAAAAGAAGAAGCAAGGAGAAAAAGAGTCTGAAGTCCCTGAAATTAAGGTAAATACTAAACCTAAACTAAATAAGGTTAATAATTCTGTTCTTCCTCCATTCCCCTGCAAGTTGGCCAAGACAAAGAAAGAAGAACAAAAGAAAGAAATTTTGGAGACTTTCAGGAAGGTGGAGGTGAATATACCTTTACTGGATGCAATCAAACAAGTTCCAAGTATGCTAAATTCCTTAAGGAACTATGCACTATAAAGCGCAAGTTGAGGAATAATGAGAAGATCTGTGTGGGAGAAAATATATTGGCATTAATTCAGCAAAAATTACCCCCTAAGTGTAAGGATCCAAGTTCGTTTTCTATTCCCTGCAGAATAGGTGATTCTAAATTTGAATGCGCAATGGCAGATTTAGGAGCATCTATTAATGTTATGTCAAATTCAATTTTTCAAACTTTAAATTTGGGTCTTTTGAAAGAAACCAGTGTCATTATTTAGTTAGCTGATCATTCTAATGCTTACCCATTAGGAGTAGTCGAAGATCTGTTGGTGCAGGTTGGAAAATTGATTTTCCCTGCAGATTTTTACATTCTGGATATGGAGGATTGTGTTCCCACATCAAAGTTAGCTTTGATTTTGTTTGGAAGACCTTTCCTAAAAACTGCCAAGACAAAAATTGATGTGGATGAGGGTACCTTAACTATGGAGTTTGATGGAGAGACTATCAAATTTAATATCTTTGATGTCATGAAGTATCCTACTGATGATCATTTTTTCTTTGCTATTAATGTTGTTGATACATTTGTGCAGGATGTTTTTGAGGATGAGTTAGAAAGAAAATCTCAATTGCATGAATTAGAGGAAATTTGCCTTAAGCTTATGAGAATTCTAGGATTTATAAAGAAAAGACAAAGGCATTCCATGATAAACTAAGGAAGCAGTTTGTGATTGGGCAAAAAGTTTTATTATATAATTCCATATTGAATGCTTGGTAAGTTGCGTTCTCGTTGGATTGGACCCTTTGTTGTTACTAATGTGTTTTCTTATGATACAGTTGAAATTCAAAGTTTAGGAACTAACAAAGTGTTCAAGGTCAACGATCATAAACTCAAGCCATTTTATGAGGGGTTTCAGGAGAATTCAGTAGATTAAGGAGTTTAGTCATGTCGAGCTAACGACGATAAACAAAAGCGCTTCTTGGGAGGCAACCCATGGGTGGCTTGTTAGCCACAATCAGATTTGTTTTTTTTCCCTTATTTTATTTTATTTTTTAGCATTTTTTTTTCTTTTCTTTTGCATTTGGGCTTTACATTGGGGACAATGAAAGTTTTAAGTGTGGAGGAGGAGAAATTTGTTGCAGCAATCTTTTTTAATTATTAAAAAATAATAAAAATAATAATAAATAATAATAAATAAATAAATAAATAAATAAAAATAAAAAATAAAAATAAAAATAAAATAGAATTTATTGTCATAAGCTTGATTCATGATTCTTTATTAACTCTCGGAGAGAAGTGCTTTATCCTTGAAATGTCTTTTCTATTTTAGATTGAATTTTTGAGATTTTAGGCAAGGTAATAGTAACTTTAATGATGGATTTTCCCTCTTCTCCATACCATATAGCAATTTTTTCTATATAAATCATTTAGGCTTGATTTAATGGTAAAATGATTAATTATGTGTGCTTTAAACTAGTGTCATACATATTTCAAAACTTTGTTTAATCTATCAGGGCACTTTACAATATGTAGATGCATAAATTGGGGGAAATAAAAAAAAATAAAAAAAAAGGTTGAACTTGAAAATTGCTTTGCTGTTTTAGTTAAGCAAACTAACCAGGGGTCTTCATGAACCCCATGTCGATTCTCAGGCCAAAGGCTAGCTAGGATATGAGCAAGGTGTTTTTCTAAAGGTGTCAGTTGAAAAAAAAAAAAAAAAAAAAAAAAAGATAACTGTGACAAGAGAGAAGTACCAATTTCAAATAAAGAAAAGGGGCATTTCTATCTCCCCTAAGATTTGCAAAGAGC
Source organism: Hevea brasiliensis (assembly GCF_030052815.1). Classification (NCBI taxonomy): domain Eukaryota; kingdom Viridiplantae; phylum Streptophyta; class Magnoliopsida; order Malpighiales; family Euphorbiaceae; genus Hevea; species Hevea brasiliensis. Next base: position 3,900,036 of record NW_026614695.1, on the reverse strand, counting down.
TATAATTGTTGTGCCCTGATAAATTAGCTTTGTGTTTTGGTATGTATTGACTTAAAATTTTATGGAACATTGATTGTGTGAGCTTAATTGATTTTAAGCCTTTTGTTTTGTGTTGAAAAATTATTGATATATTGGTATGGTGTTGATGGAATTTGTTGTAATGGTTATTACCTTACTTGCCTCTCTTTTTTCAAACTTTTAATCTTTTGTTAGAGAATGTTGTGATAGGATGAAGTTAAGGAACTTCTAAGTGGAGTTGATTGAGAATTTAAGTCATGCTTGAGGATAAGCATGGAATAAGTGTGGGAGAATTTGATAAGTGCATAATTTATTAATTTTACTCCCATCATATTTAGTGTTTCTAGGATCTTTATGCCTAATTCAGTTGATTAAAGTATAATTATCTATCAAGCATATGTTTAGAGTATTATTGAAATAATTGCGTTAAATAGAGAAATTGTTAGCATTTGTATTAATCTGACTCTTTCTGTATTTTTCGGGGTTTTGATGAAGTCCCAGAATATAGAAGTGTGGAAGGAAGCTTGGAAAGATCGAAGGATTGAGAAGCGTTGTTAATACAAAGTACACGGGTCGTGTAAGCACAACCATGGACCCATGTAACATTCTACCAGAAGAAATCCAGAAAACCGAGGAAGAAACAAAGTACACGGGCCGTGTAACTTGACCCATGTAAATCTTGGAGACCCGTGTAACTTTCTGTGCCAATACGAAACATGCCCATTCAACTCTAGTAAGTTACACGGCCCTAGGTCGTGTAGTGATACACGGGTCGTGTATCCGTCGATAATCAGTTTCCTAATTTTGCTCTAGTTGCAGTTTTTGATAGAGACACTAAAAGAAACCTAACCCTAAACCATTTATTATAAATAGATGAGGCAGTAGCCGTTCGAAGGAGCCTCTCCTAACATCAGAAAGACTTTCATTCTCCATTCACGTTTTAGATTTTTTTTCTTTATTTTTTTATAAGCCATGAACATGAATGGCTAAGTTTTTAATTCAGTTCAAGGGATTCAAGTTCTTTTGCTTGATTTGTGAAACCAGGTTCTTAATTTAATTTATTTCTTTTTGAATATCTATTATTTTTTGATTTCTTTGTCTTTGATCTATTGAATGATTTGCTAAAAATGCCTATTAGTTAATTGTTTGATGAGATCAATTGCTAGTTCATTTTCATAATCCGTAATTGTTGTGTAAGATTGAACATGAGTGGCAATTAGGTTTTATTGATTATGATCCCAGTTTTCGATAATAACCTAAGGAAACAATAGGGTGAATTAAATGATTTATGCTTCATAAATTGTTGTTCAGCTTAACTATTTCATTTTCTTAAAGTAGTTATTAATTTGATGAGGATTGCTTAATACCAACTCAGTTAATAATTAGAGTCAATAAGAGTGCTGAGCTCGAATCGATGAGTATAGGGAAGTCAGGGGTTCACCTCATTGTTTGGTAAATCTACGTTAAGTATTCAATAAGAGATAATTGTATTTCTTTTGTCTGTGATCAAATCAATGCATTGGAATGAGAATTACCTTGGACTAAAGTTTGTTTAAATTGAGATTTTCATATTTAGTTCTTGAATTTCTGATTTCTTCTGATTTTATGTTACAAGACACCCCCCAATCTTGCATGAAATTTAATAATTCAGTCTCTAGGGTTCGACCTAGATTTACCATTTACTGCAGAAAATATTTCATAATTGGTGATTTTAGTTAATTTAATTTATGGTGGATTCGACACCCATCAATTTGTATATTTTATCAGGTGTTTTCATGTGGTTCTAGAATCAAAGATGTGTTACACCCTATCCCTCAGTAAGATGTAACATGATCCTGTAGTACATCTAATGAATTACCGTACTTCACCTACCGATAACCCATTAAATATACTACAAGGGATTTTAAAATAATTTTCTTACTTTTCGAAGGTGGCGAGCACTTTTGGTAGGAATTAAAAATATTTACTTAAAGTTTAAAGACTAGTTAAAATTTTTATCCATTTTTATTTTTATGCAAATTTTAGAAAATTTTTGGCAAAATGCTGTCTATATTTGGGAAAAACAGTTTTTCAAACACCTGTAAAAACACTTCCAATAATTCATTTCATCAAAATAAACCACTACCACAACACAAATCAACATCATTTCTCCCAACTCCATAATTTAAAACAATTCTCAATTCAATTGTCTTCAAAAATAATATTAAATAACTTCATTTATATTCCACTAAAGAAAAATTAATTTACATTCATTTCAAAACTCAAAAATAAGTTTGAACATTATAATAATTTGTATTTTATTACATACTAAAATAATATTATAAGAGTTTTTGTACAACTACTCAATCAATTTACATACATATAATTACATGCATAATCAAAATCTAATATACAAGGGTATACCTATAATATACTTGAGGCTAGTCACAAGTAGTCTTCAAGATGCAGCTGCAGGAATCTCACTCAACTGCTCTATCACTACTCTCATTTGCGATAGCATACAAAGCTATCGCTGAGTGGTGAACTCAGTGGTGTACAACTATAATTTAAAATGTAATACAATATACATTGACAATAATTATACCAAAAATTTTGGAATCTCGAAATTTAACCAATTTCCAAATGTCAAAATTTTCATTGCCAATAATAATAGTCACTTATTAAAATAACCTTGATCAAAATTTTAATTTGTCAAATCACAACTGAACAATAAAAATAATTCTTGCAATTATGGAAATAAATAGTTATTTTAACAAAATCATTTGTGCACAATCTCATTTAAAATCACAATTTCTTATTAATCAAAACCCATTCTTTATCTCACTAACTATGCAAGATTAATCCGAAAGGGCCATCTTCGGGGTGATTGTAACTCCCTATGGTCGGGGAGGTCGAATCGGGATTATAACTCCCTATGGTCGGGGAGGTCGAATCATCGTGCACAGCACTCAACACACTAATGAAACTTCTGACGGGCCAATAACAAATACTTAGATCTAACCTCTAACAAGAGGAGGATCTAAGCCTGTGCACATACCATGGTATTCAAAACAAAACAAAGCTAACTCCATTGTCTCATCAACAAATGATATAGAGACGGGTAATATAACCTAGTCAAGTATCTATAGTGAGATATAAAACCATATCATGCATTTTTTTGTCCTTTTTATGAGCATGAATCACATCACAATATTAATTCAAGATTAATTCCAATATTCCATAATTTTTTTTTATGCTCATCACAATCCAAAACAAAATTTTGTATTTTATTCATGCAAATTGACCGTCACAATTCAAAATATAATTCCAATGCAATTTTCCAAACATAATTTATCCAGTCCAAAACAATATTCAATAATTGTTGAAATAATATTTCACAAAACTTAACTCATGCTTGCTATACCGATTTCAATAATCATTGAAATAAATCTCATAATTGATAAACATAGTGCATAAGGAAAAAAAAAATTATTTAATTACATAAAATATTCAAAACAAATTCAATTAAAAATTAGTTGTGCACAAACCTCTTTTATCGACTCAATTTACTCAAACGTTTGTTTCTCCTTGGAAGATCCCTTTCCAACTGAAACACATAAATTTAAAGTGCTTCAGTATCCATTTCTAATACTTAAATTCCAACATTTTCTTTGCAGACTTATCCTACCTATTACAGTTTATAAATTTCGGGTCTTTTACACTTTTGTGTATGGTGGCACTATTCAAGTCAAAATGTTGACTTTTCTATACTTAATAGGTTTATTAGTTCTAATTGCACCCATGTACCACATTTTGGATGTCAATTTTGTTGGCATTGATGGCCAATTCAATTCCTAAATCTCTTAAGAGAAATTACAATTTTTCAGTTTTGGTCCCCTATTTTTTATTGTTCCATTGGTCTAGTTACTGTGAGAATTTGGCTAAGTGTCCTTCATCAAAGTTGTTCCTTATTGTCTTAGCTTTAATTCTCTTTTTGAATCACTACATTTGGATTTTTTTAGCCCAAGTTATGCCTATTTTCCTAAGGCTGGCCAGATTTAGTGTTACCCAGAATTCTGGGCATTTTCTGGATATTGACAGTTTTTGGTGTGCTAACTGCAGGTGAGTTTTCGGATAGGATATGGTCAAAATCTGGGTTTGTTTTCTTCATGAAAGTTGTAGTGCTATGTCTCAGATTTCTATCGGTATAATATTCAGGTCATTTGGACCTTCCTAGACCAATTTATGACCATTAGAACAAGTACTATTAATATGGTCAATTTTGTACAGTGGCAATGTGCCTAATCCGGGTTTGACCTAATTGTTTACTAAGTTATGGTCATTTTCTGGGCATGATTCCTCAATGAAAAATGGTCCATTTTGTGTCTAGTTTTATTCCAAATTGACCTCACATCAATTGGGTAGGTAAATTTTTAGTTTTGGTCCTTGAAAGGGACCTAGGTTAAGCTGTCAGAATATGAGCACTGACCAATCCAAATTGCAATTTGGTTCTATCAATTCACACACACCACAAATGGTCCCATTTGACCATTTCTAACCCTCACTAAGATCATTTGCATCCATTGACCATTTTCTATAATTTTTCTTTTCCAAACCCTAAGTCAAGAACCCTAATTTTCTAAATTTTTTAATTCATGCAATTCACACGTATAGATCACCTATACAACTTCAACTCACCAAGAATCCATGTTTAATTTAATTAAACACCATAAAATCCTACTTAACCATGGCGGACCAAAATTTCTTAATGGTCTAACATGCTTAATTTTTGTGATTTCTAAATTTAAATCCTCATCTTCAAGTTCACTTCCATGCATACATAACTAAATTAACTTAAAAGAAAGCTTACCTCAATGAAGCTTTTCTATCTTCTCCAATTCTTCAATTTTCCTTTTCTTTTTCACTTCCAATCTTCAAATCAAGACTCAAGGATAATTTTTTTGTTAAGGAAAGTCTATAATTAATGGTTAATTTTAGCGTTTTGGAAAGCTTGGGTGGGCTTCCATGGAGGAAGGAAGAAAAAGAGAGAGAGGTGAGATGTTGGAATCGGCTAGAAGAAGAAGAAAGGGACAAAAAAATGAATTTTCTTTTCTTTTAATTCTTATTGGCTCCTTTTTATGTTGCATTATCTCTCAATTTTCAAATTTTAAAAATTAATATTTATTGTGCCATGGATGATGTCATAAACTTTTTGATTTTTGATTTTTCACTTCTTTTTCATTTCCTTTTCATTTACCTCTTCAATTTAAATCTACATTTCAAAATTTTCATTTCTCAAATTTTATTGGACAGTTAAGTCAGGAGTTAACTCTAGGGGTAAATTGACCACATTGCCCCTCGCTGGTTCAATCCGGTTTGCAAGTTATTCAATATTTCTTTCGGATCCCTGACCTAATTATTTGACCTGCTTAAAAATTCTTTTCTGTGATTTTCTCTTTTCCACTGTGTTAGCAATAGTCCTAAGGACCGCGGCGTCACATTTTTCGGTTCAAAATTCGGGTTACGATTGACCTCGCGATCATTTTCTGGGAATGTCACCCATCGCTGTGACTCCTAGCTCATTTAACTTTTTATGCTTTGTTTTTCTTCTTTATACTTAACTATTTGGAAATTACTAATTATTTACATTCAGGGCTTATCTAGTTATCTTAGATGTGATTCTAATCCCCTTAATTATCCGGACCGATCTGATCACCGGAACAGTAAAATATACCAGGCTATGCAAATAGGGGTGTTACAAGATGAGTTTGGAAAAGGTCTGGAGGTCAAAACATGAAGAATACAGGGCTAGAAGCAGTACACGGGCTGTGTAACCTACCCCGTGTAACTTCCTGGACCCCGTGTAACTCTCTGGACTGAAGAAAATGTGAAAAATGAAGTGGCAGAATTTACACGGGGCGTATATCACTACACGGCCCGTGTAAAGTCCCCTGACAGCAATTCTGATGCGACTTTTCTTCGCTCCAACTTACCCGGATGCACTCCTAATATTCTCGGACTCTGAAATTAGGTTTTTTACACCAGATATAAATAGAACAAGTCAGGAATTGAGGGGGAGGAGAGAATTTACGTCCAAGAATAGAATTTTACATCCAAGAGAGCCGATTTACATTCAAGGATGCACATAAACTTCAAGGGAGGCAAAGGAGAAACAAGATCTGCAAGATTGCTAGAAGGGATTTTCAGCCGAAGTTCCAAAAGTCCAAGGCTGCAATTCTTTTTATGGGTTCTTTCACTCTATTTTCTTCTCATGTCTTCTCTTTATATTTTTATAATCTTGATTGCAAAACTCACCATGGGTGAGTAGGTTCTTTATTCTAGGATTAGGGTGTAGCACTCAATTTCATTATGGATCTAGTTTGATTTTATTAAATACATTGGGTATTTTATTCTTTGATTCAATTTCTTGCGATCTTAATGCATGCTATGTGTTTGTGCCCACTGAGTATTGATTACAGATATTAATTGAAGGACTGAAAGGTGAAGATTAATATTAGAAAATCGGGATTTTGAACCTAGGAAATCTGACCTAGAGATAGGCTGATGACCTTTGTGGAGTTTCAAAATTAATCAAAGATCTTAATGGGTTTTAATTAATTTAATCACCACGAAAGTAGAGTTTACGTTAATTAAAAAACACCTTGAGTGCCTTGAGGGAGGACTTAAGATAACTTAGGATTAATTTCCATCAAAGTAATAATCTCCCAACTATTGAATGAATTAGATTGATTCTATAATTGATTGAAGTGTGAACCCCTAGCTCTAGAATGTTCCCGTCCATTGGTATTTTAGTTTAGTTAATAATTTAGATTTTATTTCTTTTAATTTAGATATAATTATTAATTCTCTATAATTAGATTGTCTAGACAATTAAATCACTATAATTTGGTACTCAACACGGTCCTCATGGGAACAATGCTCTACTCATCACTTTATTACTTGTTAGCGATCCGTGCACTTGCGGTGGTTATAAAACCAGCAAACATTGCTCCTTTCACTAAAACTCATCCTTGCACCCTGAATAACCTCTAGGTAGTAAAAAGAAGGAGAAATTAAGAAGTTTTACAAGCTTGGAAATTCTTTAAGTTGAGGTTAGTGCACTATCCAAGTTCTTTTTCTTTTCTAAGTGTTATGAGCATGCCAAACTAAGTTGAAATCACATGGAATTGAAAGAATATGATGAGGAATTGAAAGACTAGAATTTCGGCAGCCATGAGAACATGTGGGAAATTTATGTTTTTGAAGGAATTAATTTGATTTGTGGTGTTATTGATGAGTTTGAATGTGGTATAAGTTGAATTGCATGGTATTATGCATGAACTAAGAATTTGAAGTTAGGGTTTTAACCCAAAAATTAGGGTTTTGTGAATTGATGTCTATTTGATGTTCTTGAGGTTGATGAATGACTATTAGAAGTGCTATGAATGTGAATTGAAGTTTGGAAGTTGGGTGGAATTGAAAATTGGGAGTGTTGCTTCATTGCAGGATTTTTGGACTTATGAGTCTAGCAAGGTTAGACAGCCATAAGTAGAGTTAGGTTGCTCTAATTGGTGTGAGGCCAATTGGAGATGAAACCTAGGACAATTTGCCACATTTTCATGAAGAAACCATGTCCAGAAACTAAACTCAAAATGACCAAAAATTGGCTTGAATCCGGGTAACCATATGTCGAACCTGGAAAAATGATCATATAAATAGTAAATGTTCAAATGGCCATAACTCACTCTAGGAAGGTCAGAATGACCTGATTTTTGAACCATTGGAAAGCTTAGACATAGGAGAACATTTTCTATGAAGAACTTAGAGCCTAGTTCTGACCCTAACCTAATCAAATTGCTAACCAAAATTAGCCCAACAAAACTACCAGAACCAAAACTGCCAGAAAATCCTAGATATTGACCATTCTACCAATTGTGGCAAAAATGTTATAACTTACTCTAAAAAACTGAAAATGTGGTGAAACCAAAGACAAAATCTTTATAAGACCTAGAACTATAATTTTGATGTTTTTATCAAAACCCAGAAATGAATGCAACTTAGGGAAATTACTAGGAGAAATCAGGACTTCCTAATCTAGAAATTCCTGCACTTAGACAAATTGACCATTTGACACCCAAATAGTAATTGAGCCATAACTTTTAATAGAAAACTCCAATTGAGATGAGCCAAATTGATATGGAAACTTAAGAAATAGAACTACAATTATGGTTTAGAAACCCCACTCAAAGTTTGAGTGTAAGAACCCCAAATATGGGTTATAAAGACTAACCTAAACCTGTAATTTTGGATGTATAGGGTTTAAGGGTCCAGGTTAGTTAAACTATCATAACTCCTCCTATAGAGCTTAAAAATTAGTAATTTTGAACTTGTATGACTAGGATACATAGGGGAACAAATCACATGAAGGACATTAGGCCTAAATATGATTGCAACATATCCAGCTATCTGGACAAAGTGAGATTTAAGAATCTGCCTAATTCACTAACTAAGAACCAGTCTTAGTAAATTGACTATAACTAGAGTTATATAACTTCAAATTGAATGATACAAAAGGGAAATTAAATTTAACACATAAAGAAACAACTTCCATGAAGGAAGCATGGCCAAATGGATTATGCATCTTGGCCAAATAGTTAGAGGAAAATTAAGGCATAAATCTGAAATTAATGAAAATGGATAGGAATAACCTAGAATATGAATCGTACCCACTTTAATGACTTAATGAATACCTAAATCATATGAATAGGTAGTTGGGACTTGTATTCCTATCATAAATGGAACTTATAATATATTAGCAATATAACTTAAAATATGAAAATTTCTTAACATAAAGGAAACATTAAATGTATAAATAAAGTGAAGCCATACTTAGGACTTATGTTCCCATTGTAAATAGAATAATGAGGATACCTTGTACAATAAATGGTACAAGAGTGAAAATAATGTGAATTTCAAATACTTAGTATGTAAAACACTTTTTGCATTGTGAATAATAATTCATATAAGTATTGCAATGAATGAATATATCATATAAATGTGTGAATGGGACATTTGTTCCCATCTTGAGAGAAATAAAAATAATTCGATGTACAAATGGTACATGAAAATCGATTGATGTGAATTGCAATTAACGTAAATGGTATGATAAATGCATAAGTTGTGTAAAAAAATGAGATTTAGAGAATTATGCTTTTACTATAAATAAAACTAAAATACTATGAACTATAATTGCAATATATAATGAAATAATAAAATTTATGAACATTTAATGGTACTAATGTGCCCATGTATTACCTAGACACGTGTGTCAGATTGGATAGATTGGCATGCCAATAGGGTATTGTTTGAGCAGTACTGCGAAAGGCTTTATGCTTGTATTTATGGCTTTATGCCCGCTGTAACACCCCTATATTCGATAGTGCGTTCTACTATTCCGGTGAAAAGTGTCTGTCCGGACAGCTAGAATGCCAAGAACTACACTTAAATGTTAGTGAGAAGACATGAAATAATGAAAGACAATAGAGGAAAATACAAAAAAAACAAAGGAAAAATAAGAGCAATGAAATGTAACTAAGTTAAACGAGCCAAAAACCGTAGCAATGGGTGATCGCACTGGGAAGTTGCGGCGTGGACCGTTGCCTAGCCCTGGACCGCGGGGAACCCTGGAAAATATTTTTAAGATTTAAATAAAAATTTATTGAGGTATAATTGACTTAGAAAATGTCAAAAAAAAAAAATTAATAAATTAGTACAAAGAAAAATAAAAAATCGAGAAACCGATAAAAATCAGTGTTACCGAAAAATTTGAAATGCAACCTGAAGAGGGGCATTTTGGTCATTTGACACCCTGAGTTTCCTTTTGACCTAAATTTCCATTAAAAATAAATTATATTAAACTTTAAAAATGTCATGAAAATTAAAATTGTGGTACATAATGTAAATAGTGGAAGAATTGTGGCATAATTGCAATTTAAGGGACTTTGGATTATTTAATCTATTAATCACCATTAGTGCTCCATTAACTCATAGTTTTGGGATACCTAAAGGCTAAAGTGGATAGAAACTTCATCTTCAACCTCTCACCAAAAACCAGCCAAATTGCTCTTCCAAGCATTCATCCATGGCCGCCGAACTTTCAAGCTTAAATCTCCATGATCAAGCCATGCTTTCCACAACTTGTCTTCATTAAAGTTTATCCCCACCTTGCAAGCAAGAATTTGATAGTAATTTCAAGAGGAATAGGTGAAGTTTGGTCAAGCTCACAAGAGGTAAGTATCCATTTCTTCATCTTTTCTTTGTTAAAGTTTGTGTTGGTGTTGTGATGAGTTGATTTATGAAGAAATGTTGAGTTTTTTATGATTAGGGTGGTGTTCCATTTTTGGCAGCCATGGAAGTTCAAAATTTTTAGCCTGTTTTTACATGTAAATGGTGATTTGAGGTGTTAATTTAAGTGCTTAAATGTATAGGAGTGATTTACCATGTATATAGTTTGAATTGTAAGTTTGAAAATTGAAAATGGAAGCTTGTATATGTGTAACTTGGGTAGCCTTATGGTGAAGTTTGAGGTGTTTAATTGCATGGAATAGTTTGTTAAATTATGGTACTAAAAGTGGCAGAATATGTGCATGATTTAGTAGTGAATATATATGTAATTTGATGATGGAAGTTATATGTAATGGTTAGGAGTATTATGTGGATATATTGTTTAGAATTGGATATTGTGAAATGGAAGTGTAATTGGTGCATTGTCAATTGGTTATATTATGCCCAAAGTGACAATAATGTAAAGTGATGAATGGTTGTGGTATGATACAAATGCAAAATTAGGTTTGGGAAGTGAAGTATAGCTAGTTGAATGTGTGATTGATTGGTGCTTCAAAAATGTGTTAAGGGCAGTATGTAATTTAGGCTATAAATGGAATTTTGTGACTCCAATTGGTATGAGGCCAATTGGAGGTGAAACTAGGCACAAAATGTGCCAACTTTTATGAAGAAAGTAGACCTAAATTCTGTCCAGAAAGTGACATGAAAACTGACCAAATCTGGATTGGTAACATTTCAAACTTGAAAATTGACCATTTGAACAGTAGTCAGTCTTTTGGCCATAACTCACTCAAAACAAGTCCAAATGATCTGAAATTTATATGGTTGGAAAGCTTAGATATAGGGCTATATCTTTTGTAGAGATCACAAAATCCAGAAATAACCATAAGTAAGTCAAAATGCTTGCACAAGTTTGGGTATAAAACGTGCCAGAATTAGAAGTGACTTAAAAATGACCTAAGTTTGCCATTTTAGTGCAACCTGTCCAGCATTGGTAAAATGACCATAACTTGGTCTAGTAAACTCCAAATGACCTAAAATTTGTGGCAAAAGTTCACTAAGACATAGACCTACAAGTTTGTAATTCTAACCAGAACCCAGAAACTAAGGGAACTAGGTCATCCAGCTAGGTCAAACAGCATACCAAAATCTGATAAATTGCAATAAAATACAATACACTTGAAAATCAAATTGATAACATATACCAACACTAAAGGACTATAAAATGTAACATATTGGTAACATTAAAATTGACTCACTTAGAGTATATCAAAGGTCAACATTGTAGGTTGACTAATGAAAGTAATAGTATTAAATAAATTTAATTATTGAACCTTATTGTTAGAAACAATTTAAATGAGTACTGAAACACTTTAAATTGTATGTTTCAGTTAGCAAAAACTCATAGAAGGGGAAAGAACCACTGAGTCAAGGCCAAGAGGCTACTCATCAGAGGTTTGTGCACAACAGTTATTTGTTTTGAATTTTCAATTGAAATAAATTATGATAATTTGTATGTTATTGCTTAAATTGTGGAAAATTTGTTTGAATGGAATTTGATGGATACTTATTGCTTGAAAAATATTGCAAATTGGTTTGAAACCACAGCTATCATGTATATTTGATTGAATTCCTTGCTAGCTTGTCTAGTGGGACAAATTGGCTTTAAATTCCCTCTTCGGCTGAAGTGTTGAGGTGTGTGCCAGTTGAGGACGAATAGGATGAGCAGTCATATAATTGCTAGCTAGCTATGTTATTCCTCATTAGCCATTGGCTTTTGGGACGAATTGGACTTTGGAAACATGATTAAGTTGTGTGTGTGATTTATTGATATTCATTGAGACATTGTGAAATGGAATTTAATTCTTTATGACATTCTCTATCTTTTGAATTTAACTATGATTTTAAGTATCCACAGTTTATATGATTTATGGTTTATAGTTTTAAATTGCATTTTCTTAATGTTATGCACCGTTGAGACATTGGCTCATCGATAGCTTTTTCATTGCTGTCACAGGTGGACAGACAGACAAAGCAGCAGAGTAGGCTGCTTGTGCTACACTTTTGGGATTTTACCGGGTATATTGAGTATATCACCTCCTTGTAATTTTTGTTGTAATGTATGTGAAATGTATGTATATATTGTACTTGGTCTTGAGCAGTTGTAAACTAAAGTTGTAAATTATTTTGGCCTATAAAAATGTTATATTATACTTCTCTTATCTCAGCTTTTGAACTATTCAGTCATTTTACATTCTATTTTTGGAACTACTGAAAATGAGGTTGAATTGAGTTTGAAAAATGTTGAAAAAATTGATTTGTGTTGAGCCATATTGGCGTTTGGGAATGGAACAAATATATTGGAAGTGTTTTTTACAGGTTTATGAAGAACTGTTTTGCTCCAAATACAGACGGCACTCTGCTGAAATTTTTACAGAAATTATTGATACTTCAGATGTGTTATTTCATTTTACTTCAGTTAAAAAAATTTTTAACACCTATCAAAAGTGCTCGCCACTGTAAAAAGAAATAAGAAAAGGTTTAAAATTCCTTGTAGTGTATTTAAGAGGTTATCAGTAGACGAAGTTTGGTAATTCAATAGGTATACTATGGGATCATGTTATGCCTTATAGAGGGGTGAGGTGTCCCAACAGATGGCTGGTAACATGCCTACTCAAGCCCCACTGCAGACACCAGTAGTACAACCATAGCCTTCAGCTAGGCAGTATGATAAGCTAATTAAATATGGGGCTACTGAGTTCAAGGGGACAGTAGATCCACTAGAGGCAGAACAATGGTTGGAGAGAATGGATAGGATGTTCAAGAAACTACACTGCACATATGAGCTAAGATTTGAGTATTCGGTGTCACTACTACAGGGGGATGCATATGACTGGTGGAAAACCATTCCCCATAGTTTAGTGGAACCTCCAGTGCTAACCTGGGATGATTTTCTTCAGGAGTTTAGACAAAAATATATTCCAGATGCCTATATGGACCAGAAGCTACAGGAGTTCTTAAGTCTGAAAGAAGGAAGTAGATCAGTGGCAGAATATGAAAGGGAGTTTTCCCGCCTAAACCACTATGCAGGAAGTCTCCTTTCTACCAGCAGAGAAAGATGTAAGAGGTTTGAAACCGGCTTGAAGCCTAGTCTCAAACTACAAGTGGTTGGATTCAAACATAATAACTTCTTTGAGCTTATTTCTCAAGCACAGAGAAATAGCGGCCCCAGAGAAAAAGAAAGAGGGGAAGTCAGTAGATCAGAGTTTTAGTGGTCCTCCTGGAAAGAGAAAGAACTTTGGGGGACACAACAGGGATGGTAAAAAGTCTGGTAGGGGAAGATTTTCGGGATAAAAACCTCCTCTATTTGGTCAGCAAACTACCAAAAGTTCTTACCCTCCCCGTCAATGTGAAACTTGTGGTAGAAATCATAGTGGGATATGCTACAAGGCCATAGGAGCCTGTTATAACTGCGGGGGTACAGGACACTTTGCTAAAGACTGCACAAATGCCTGTAGAGTTGGGCCACCTCCTACTACTGCAGAAAGTCAGTTCAGAATCCTGCCACCAAAAGTTCATAACCACCTAGCAGAGGTAGAGGCAGGGGTAGAGGTAGTCCATCAGGTAGCTAAGGCACAGTAAATCAGTCAGAGCAAGGTAGTGCTTCAGCCAGAGTCTACACAATAAGACAGAGAGAAAAGGCTGAGACATCTGATATTGTGGCTGGTACCTTCTTAACTTTTAATCAAGATGTGTTTATGTTATTTGATCCGAGTTCTACCCACTCCTATGTGAGTGCTAACATCATTGATTGCATTACTGTTCCTTGTACGAAAATGGATTTTGAGGTGCTAGTAACAAGTCTGCTAGGACAAGAGGTCAGGGTTAATAGAATGTATAGGGATTGTCCTTTAGTGATCCAAGGACATACTTTTCTGTCTGATCTCATTGAAATGCCCTTCAGAGATTATGATATCATCTTGGGCATGGATTGGTTAGCTAGGCATCACACCATGATTGACTGTAGACTAAAGACAGCCACTTTTGGTCTCCCTCAGTACAGTGATGTAGTAATACACGGGGAGAGGCAGCTATTGCCATCAAACATCATTTCGGCAGCACTAGCCAGAAAAATGATCAGAAAGGGGTGTGAAGCATACTTGGCACATATGATAGACACCCAAGTGGGGAGCGCAGCATTGAGGGACATCCCTATAGTATATGACTTTCCAGATGTGTTTCCTGATGAATTGCCAGGATTACCTCCGGAAAGAGGAGTACAGTTTGAAATTAATGTTATGTCTGGTGTGGATCCAATCTCCATAACGCCATACAGAATGGCACCAGCAGAGTTGAAGGAGTTGAAGATACAATTGCAAGAACTACTTGAAAAGGGCTTCATCCGCCCTAGTGTGTCACCTTGGGGAGCACCAGTATCGTTTTTTAAGAAGAAAGATGGCATTTTCCGCTTATGTATTGACTACCGACAGTTGAATAAGGTGACAATAAAGAACAGATATCCATTGCCTCGTATTGATGATCTGTTTGATTAGTTGAAGGGTGCAGCTGTGTTCTCCAAAATTAATTTACGATCTGGTTATTATCAGTTGAAAGTGTAAGAGCAGAGTATTCCAAAAATTGCTTTCAGAACTCGATATGGCCACTATTAGTTTCTGGTAATGCCATTCGGGTTAACTAATGCTCCAGCTGCTTTTATGGATCTAATGAACACTATCTTCAGACCATATCTCGACCAGTTTGTGGTGGTGTTTATTAATGATATTTTGATATATTCGAGGAATGCATAGGAGCATGATAGACATCTGCGGATTGTACTATAAACCTTAAGGGAGAAACAGCTATATGCTAAATTGTCGAAATGTGAATTTTGGCTGAAAAAAATCTCTTTCTTGGGACATATTGTGTCAGCTGAAGGGATCAAGGTAGATTCTAGCAAGGTAGAAGCTATCCTTCATTAGAAGGCACCCAGGAATATCACAAAAATTTACAGTTTTCTGGGTTTAGCTGGATACTACCGCCGATTTGTGAAAGGATTTTCTATGTTGGCTTCTCCACTGACCAAGCTGCTTCGAAAAGATGTGAAATTTCAATGGACAGATAAATGCCAACAGAGTTTTGATGAGTTGAATAAGTGTTTGACTAAAGCTCTAGTCCTTACTTTACCTACCCAGGTAAAGAATACACAGTTTATAGTGATGCTTCTCACAATGGGTTAGGCTGTGTAGTGATGCAAGATCGGAATGTTATTGCTTTTGCATCACGCCAGCTAAAATCGCATGAGAGGAACTATCCGACACATGACTTAAAGCTAACAGCTATTGTTTTTGCTCTGAAGATCTGGAGACATTACTTATATGGGGAGAAGCATTATATCTACTCAGATCACAAGAGCTTGAAGTACCTGGGCACCCAGAAGGAATTGAATTTGAGACAGAGGAGATGGTTAGAACTGATTAAAAACTATGATTGCTTAATAAACTATCAGCCAGGGAAAGCAAATGTGGTGGCTGACGCCTTAAGTCGCAAGACTATGGCAAGTCTCAGAGTTTCTCCTTTGTCCATGGTACATGAGTTGAAAGCACAGCATACCAGTTTAGAGATTGATGATGATGGATGATAGAGTTACATGGCATGTACGGCCGGTGTTGATTGATCATATCAGAATGGCTGCTCAAAATGATGAAAAATATCAGAAGCTACTGAAAGAAGTCCAGCAGGGCAAGAAACATGAATTTTCTATGAGAGATGATGGTTTACTACTACATCAGGGCAGAATGTGCGTTCTTAATAATGTGGAATTGAGACAGATCATTATGAAGGAAGCACATGAGTCTCCTTTTGCTATGCACCCTGGTGGAACTAAAATGTATAGAAATGAAAGACCATTCATCGGTGCATGGGTATGAAAAGGGATGTAGCTGATTTTGTCTCCAAATGCCTAACTTGTCAGCAAGTGAAGACAGAACATCAAGTACCAGCTGGTTTGTTACATCCATTGCCAGTACCATAGTGGAAATGGGAACGGATAACTATGGATTTTGTGATGGGACTTTTGAGGACACAGAATAGTCATGATGCAGTATGGGTTATAATTGACAGACTGATCAAGTCTGCTCACTTTCTGCCATTCTGGATGGACTATAGCCTAGAAAGATTGGCCAGATTGTACATAGATGAGATTGTAAGATTGCATGGAGTGCCAGCATCGATTGTATCAGACAGAGATCCTAGGTTCACTTCTAGATTCTGGGGTAGTCTTCAGAGAGCCCTAGGAACTAGATTGAACTTCAGCATGGCATTCCACCCACAGACAGATGGCCAGTCTGAGAGGATAATTCAGATCTTGGAGGATATGCTACGAGCTTGTGTGATTGAGTTTGAAGGTAGTTGGAATACATACTTGCCTTTGATTGAGTTTGCTTATAACAATAGCTACCAATCAAGCATTGGGATGCCTCCATATGAAGCTTTGTATGGCAGGAAGTGTAGAACTCCCCTATGTTGGGATGAAGTAGGTGAAAGAAAGATGATTGGCCCAGAAATTATTCAGCAAACAGAGGAAAAGATCAGATTGATCAGAGATCGACTCAAGGCTGCATCAAACCGTCAGAAGTCCTATATTGATTTGAATAGAAGAGATATTGAATATGCAGTGGGTGATAAGGTATTCCTCAAAGTTTCTCCTTTGACAAGGATTATGAGATTTGGCAGAAAGGAGAAACTTAGTCCTCGTTTCATTGGACCATATGAGGTTCTGGAAAGAGTGAGTCCTTTGGCATATTGGTTGGCATTACCTCCAGAGCTAGAAAGGATACACAGTGTCTTCCATGTGTCCATGTTAAGGAGGTATAGATCTGACCCATCTCATATTCTATTAGTTGAAGAGATTGAGGCAAATCCAGACCTCTCATATGAGGAAGAACCCATAGAGATTCTGGCATATAAGGTGAAGCAGCTAAGGAACAAACAGATACCCCTGGTTAAAGTGTTGTGGAACCATCATTCAGGCCAGGAAGCTACTTGGAAATGTGAAGAGGACATGAGGAGACAGCACCCACAGATGTTCAGAGACTGATGCCAGGTTAAATTTCGAGACGAAATTTATTTTAAGGGGGGGAGAATTGTAACACCCCTATATTAGGTAGTGCATTCTCTTTGTTTTGGTGACGATTAATGCATCGGACAATAGAATACCTGGAACTACACTTAAATGTTAGTGAGGAGACATGAAATAATGAAATATAATAGAGGAAAATTCAAAAAAAAAAAAAACAAAGGAAAAATAAGAGCAATGAAATATAACTAAGTTAAACGAGCCAAAAACCGTAGCAATGGGTGACCACATTGGGAAGTTGTGGCATGGACCATTGACTAGCCCTGGACTGTGAGGAACCGAAAATGTCAAAGAAAAATTAATAAATTAGTACAAAGAAAAACGAAAAATCGAGAAACTGATAAAAATCGGTGTTACCAAAAAATTAGAAATGCCACCCGAAGAGGGGCATTTTGGTCATTTGATACTCCGAGTTGCCTTTTGACCTAAATGTCTATTAAAAATAAATCATATTAAATTTTGAAAATATCATAAAAATTAAAATTGAGGTACATAATGTAAATAGAGGAAGAATTGTGGCATAATTGCAATTCAAGGGACTTTGGATTATTTACTTTATTAATCACCATTAGTACTCCACTAACTCATAGTTTTGGGACACCTAAAAGCTAAAGTGAACAAAAACTTCATCTTTAACCTCTCACCAAAAACCAGCCGAATTGCTCTTCCAAGCATTCATCCATGGCCGCCCATCTTTCAAGCTTAAATCTCCATGATCAAGCCATGCTTTCCACAACTTGTCTTCAGTAAAGTTTATCCCCACCTTGTAAGCAAGAATTTAATAGTAATTTCAAGAGGAATAGGTGAAGTTTGGTTAAGCTTTCAAGAGGTAAGTATCCATTTCTTTATCTTTTCTTTGTTAAAGTTTGTGTTGGTGTTGTGGTGAGTTGATTTATGAAGAAATGTTAAGTTTTTTATGATTAGGGTGGTGTTCCATTTTTGGCAGCCATGGAAGTTTAAAATGTTTATCTTGTTTGTACATGTAAATGGTGATTTGAGGTGTTGATTTAAGTGCTTAAATGTATAGGAGTGATTTACCATGTATATAGTTTGAATTGTAAGTTTGAAAATTGAAAATGGAAGCTTGATGTATATGTGTAACTTGGGTAGACTTATGGTGAAGTTGGAGGTGTTTCATTGCATGAAATGGTTTGTTAAATTATGGTACTAAAAGTGGAAAAATATTTGTATGATTTAGTAGTGAATATATATGTAATTTGATGATGGAAGTTATATGTAATGGTTAGGAGTATTATGTGGATATATTGTTTAGAATTGGAAATTGTGAAATAGAAGTGTAATTGGTGCATTGTCAATTGGTTATATTCTGCCCAAAGTGACTATAATGTAAAAGTGATGAATGGTTGTGGTATGATACAAATGCAGAATTAGGTTTGGGAAGTGAAATATAGCTAGTTGAATGTGTGATTGGTTGGTGCTTCAAAAATGTGTTAAGGGCAGTATGTATTTTAGGCTCTAAATGGAATTGTGTGACTCCAATTGGTATGAGGCCAATTGGAGGTGAAACTAGGCACAAAATGTGCCAACTTTCATGAAGAAAGTGGACCTAAATTCTTTCCAGAAAGTGACATGAAAACTGACCAAATCCGGATTGGTAACATTTCAAACCTAAAAATTGACCATTTGAACAGTAGTCAGTCTTTTGGCCATAACTCACTCAAAACAGGTCCAAATGACCTGAAATTTATATGGTTGGAAAGCTTAGACATAGGGCTACATCTTTTGTACAGATCACAAAACCCAGAAATGACCATAAGAAAGTCAAAATGCTTGCACAAATTTGGGTATAAAACCTGCCAAAATTAGAAGTGACCTAAAAATGACCTAAGTTTGCCATTTTAGTGGAACCTGTCCAGCATTGGTAAAATGGCCATAACTTGGTCTAGTAAACTCCAAATAACATAAAATTTGTGGCAAAAGTTCACTAAGACATAGACCTAGAAGTTTGTAATTCTGACCAGAACCTAGAAGCGGGGAACTAGGTCATCAGCTAAGTCAGCGCATACCAAAATCGATAAATTGCAATAAAATGCAATACACTTGAAAATGAAATTGGTAACATATACCAACACTAAAGGACTATAAAATGTGACATATTGGTAACATTAGAATTGACTCACTTAGAGTGCATCAAAGGTCAACATTATAGGTTGACTAATGAAAGCAATAGTATTAAATAAATTTAATTATTGAACCTTATTATTAGAAACAATTTAAATGAGTACTGAAACACTTTAAATTGTGTGTTTTAGTTAGCAAAAACTCAGAGAAGGGAAAAGAACCACTGAGTCAAGGCCAAGAGGCTACTCATGAAAGGTTTTGAATTTTCAATTGAAATAAAATATAAAAATTTGTATGTTATTGCTTAAATTGTGGAAAATTTGTTTGAATGGAATTTGCTGGATACTTATTGCTTGAAAAATATTGCAAATGATTTGAAACCACAGCTATCATGTATATTTGGTTGAATTCCTCGCTAGCTTGTCTAGTAGGATGAATTAGCTTTGAATTCTCTTTCTGGCTGAAGTGTTGAGGTGTGTGCCAGTTGAGGACAAATATGATGAGTACTCATATAATTGCTAGCTAGCTATGTTATTCCTCATTAGCCATTGGCTTTTGGGATGAATTGGACTTTGGAAACATGATTAAGCTGTGTGTGTGATTTATTGATATTCATTGAGACATTGTGAAATGGAATTTAATTCTTTATGACATTCTCTGTCTTTTAAATTTAACTATGATTATAAGTATCTACAGTTTATATGATTTATGGTTTATGGTTTTAAATTGCATTTTCATAATGTTGTGGACCACTGAGACATTGGCACAGCAATAGCTTTTTCATTCTTTGTCGCAGTAGGCAGAGACAGACAAGCGACAAAGTAAGTTTGCTTGTGCTACACTTTTGGGATTTTGCTGGGTATATTGAGTATACCACCTCCCTGTAATTTTTGTTGTAATGTATGTGAACTATATGTATATATTGTACTTAGTCTTGAGCAGTTATAAACTAAAGTTGTAAATTATTTTGGTCTGTAAAAATATTGTATTATACTTCTCTTATCTTAGCTTTTGAGCTACTCAGTCATTTTACATTCTGTTTTTGGAACTACTGGAAATGAGGTTGAATTGAGTTTGACAAATGTTGAGAAAATTGATTTGTGTTAAGCCATATTGGAGTTTGAGAATGGAACAAATATATTGGAAGTGCTTTTTACAGGTTTGTGAAGAACTGTTTTGCTCCAAATACAGACGGCACTCTGCCAAAATTTTTACAGAAATTATTGATATTTTAGATGTGTTATTTGGTTTTACTTCAGTTAAAAAAAATTTTAACACCTGTCAAAAGTGCTCACCACTGTAAAAGGAAATAAGAAAAGTTTTAAAATCCCTTGTAGTGTATTTAATGGGTTATCAGTAGACGAAGTTTGATAATTCATTAGATCTACTACGGGATCATATTATGCCTTACGAAGGGGTAAAGTGTGACACCCGCATTCATGGCTTATATGCCCAATTATCTATTACCATGGCTTTTTAGCTATATTGACTGTATACGTGGTTGACGTTCCGTATTTCACGTCCCATGGTATGATGGCCCAAGACACCACGGTGTCCAGTGCCCAGTGACCTACTTATCCAGTTTAGTCAGCCTGTCATAGGTTACTTGGGCAGTAAAATAAATTAAAAATATTAGAAATTAAATAAATGAGTTAGAAAGACATAAAAAGAATTAGTTAGAATTAAGAATATTAGTTATTATGAAATGATCCAAACCACATAAAAATTGTTAAGTAAAGTGATGAAAGATTAGCAAAAATAGGTATAACCTAAATAAATATTACAAATATACCTTCTACAACTATATGAATATAAACTTAGTATTTTTATTAATTTTGTATATTTTATATTATTACTGTGAATTTAGGAACTAAGCGCTTCCAAAGAGGAACAAATTAGAATAAAAGATAGTTAATATTAGAAATATCATATTAAATTAAATTCCTGAGTATCCAAATAATGCTTCATTTCTTTCTTTATTTTTATATATTATTTTATTGTTATATTATCGAACCACTAGCGAAATGCTTAGCGTGATGGATTATTTCCTTCATACAGTCATGAAGATAAAACTCGATGGATATTAGAATGAGATTTTAGAGTTCGGTTCTTGAAGTGTCAGAAGTTTACAAGGTTATCACCTCCTCAATAATGCATGTAGATAGGGCTCACAAAAGTCATATTATGTATTTTGTGCATTATAATTAGTTATTATGTTGAAATGTAAAATTATGGAATTGTAATTAATTTGTACATCATGTAAATTGTGAATTTATGTAATTAGTTTTGTAAATTATGTAATTAATGGAAATTTGAAAATTTTGATATATGAATTGAGCATGGAATGAGTTGTAAGAGTTGAATATGAAATGGTTATGATGAGGATAGATGAGATTTTTATTGTAAAATATTGTTGAAATTTTCAAATAGGTAAATAGTGAGACACATCACAGGGTAATAAAATAGGGAAAATCTTGTCGATTTCTCCTTAGAACATAAATGATTTTAAAATATAATGAGTTCAAAATTATTAAAAGAATAAAGTAAGATAAAATATGGTGCTCTAAACACTGAGTGTGATATACCTTATTCAGTTGGGTGAGGGTGTTACATGCTTTTACCATATGAAAGAAATTTTAATTATATTTTATATTTAATAAAACATTTATATGAACTATATGGGTTCTAAATGAGATCTTAACAAAAATAAAGTTTGCTATGTATTAT